>NC_070620.1:28201431-28418931 GCF_027172205.1 Podarcis raffonei
CTGTGCGTGTTATGGAGGGAATGCCTACGGGTGGCGGGGGGGGGGATCTGCTGCAGTCGTGAGCAGAGGTTCCATGGTTCCCCTTCCTTCCCTCCTCCGTGCCTCGCTTTGAAACAGCAAAGCGGGAGAAGAGCCGCTGAGTGGGGAGGAGAGAGGGACAGAGAGCCTGCTTCTTTAAAGGAGCAAAGCGGGAGAGGAGAGGAGCCTTCTCCTCTTATACCCCTCTTCTTCATTATTAGCAGCATCCTTCTCCACACACCCCACGCGTGCTCCTTGTCCCTTGAGTGCTTTTCCTTCCCTCCCCACTTAAAACATGGTTACAAAGCACGGATCCACATGGATCCTCAGGATTTTTGCACTGGGTCACCCTAAATTCACCATCAGATCACATAGCATGTCCATGGCTACATCTTGCACCAAAAAAATCACGCACCCACTGTTGCCTGGAGCCACAGTGGTGCAAAAATGTGGTTACAAAGCATGGATCCACATGGATCCTCAGGATTTTTGCATTGGGCTACTCCAAACTCACTGTCAGATCACATGTCTGTGGCCACAGCATGAACCACAAAAATCATACATCCACTTTTTCGTTTAGAATATTTTCCCCCCCTTGTTTTCCTCCTCTAAAAACTACGTGCGTGTTATGGTCGGGTGCGTGTTATAGAGCGAAAAATACGGTAATAGATGTGGAATACAAAAAGGGAGGTGTGAGGAGGTCGTGGAAATATGTGAAAGAAAGAAAGATAAGATATTGAAAAAAAATCTTTTTTTCTCTTTTTTCTTTTTTGCTTTGATGTGTTTTTAAACTGTTTTTGTTTTGTCTTGTTAGTTTAATGTTTTAGTGTTTCTTTGTATTGTAATGTATTGTTTTTTCTGTGCTTTTTCTTTTTTGTTTAAATTGTTGTAAAAGTAATAAACATTATTAAAAAAAAATAAAAAAATGAAAGACCTACATTGGCTCCCAGTACGTTTCCGAGCACAATTCAAAGTGTTGGTGCTGACCTTGAAAGCCGCCTAAACGGCCTCGGTCCAGTAGACCTGAAGGAGCGTCTCCACCCCCATCGTTCTGCCCGGACACTGAGGTCCAGCCCCGAGGGCCTTCTGGCGGTTCCCTCGCTGCAAGATGCCAAGTTACAGGGAACCAGGCAGAGGGCCTTCTCGGTAGTGGCGCCCGCCCTGTGGAATGCCCTCGCACCAGATGTCAAAGAGAAAAATTACTACCAAACTTTTAGAAGACATTTAAAGGCAGCCCTGTCCAGGGAAGCTTTTAATGTTTATTGTATTTTAATGTTTTGTTGGAACCCACCCAGAGTGGCTGTGGGGACCCAGCCAGATGGGCGGGGTATAAATAATAAATTATTATTATTATTACAAATGAAAGTCAGTACACCAGTGGCTGCTAAAACCAAGGATTAAGATCGGAATTGTGGAATTTGGACTAATTAAGAGAATTGGAGCAGGACCAAGGATTAACATCAACTCCAGATAACCGGAACACGGGAAGTCATCCAAAAACATTGAATTCGGAATTGATTAATTGGCTTTTTTGAGTGTATGTGATTTGGCATGATTTGGTATTGTATTGATTGTTATTAATGATTTTTTTTAAAAAAAATATAGGTACATTTACTGGGGAGGAAGCCCTCCTGAACACAGTGTGAAAACATATATAGAAATGATCTGCGAGGTGGTATAAGGGGAGAAAAACTGAGGCATGTGTGAGGCAGGAGCGCAGGAAATGGAGGCAGCAATGAGAAGCAGGTGGGGCGAGGGAGGGACTTCATCCAGGCACGATGAGGAGCCGCATCTCTGCCAAGGGAAGGCAGGATCAGGACCAGAAGCAGCATCAGCTGCACGGCTCCCTTTGACAGGGAGGAAGGGAATGGACCTTGCGAGATACATACAGGCACCTCAAAAGTGGTGGGTTTCTGAGTCCTCTGCCAAGTTCATTCATCTTCACAGACAATACTGAGCTGCAAATATCTTGGAGGAGGAAGGGAAGGAGCCCTGCCTGCAATGAGCCCACCACATGTAAAAACAAAGTAGTGCTTTCTTTGGCAAGTGTCAGAAAAAGGTGAAGAAATTCATCAGGCCACAGAAGTTTGGGTCTCTCAGACTTGCAAATGTCTTTATTTAATGCACTCACGGCAACCTTTGTAGCTTGTGCACTTCTGCCTTAAGGCAGCCTTCCTCCAGGCAGGACACTGGCTGGTGAGTATTGTGCTCCCAAGCAGCTGGGTGGCAGCAGGCTGGGGATTCTGCCTCAAGGCATGGCACACTTCCTGGCAGAAGTGAAGCATACCTTTGCTCCTGCTATCTCAGGGCACTGATAGGTAATGGGGAACCAAGGAGTTATCTTAATATCATTCAGGAACTAGTATTACATCTCAGCTTTTACTCCTCTCTTTTCAGTGTTTTTAAAATCCTTCAAGTTATCTTGGTGCTATAGGAGCTGGCCAGAGAAGGTCACCTCCCCCCACAGCAAGCCTAAACCTCAGGAAAGTGGGTCAAACTGTGGCACAGTGGGAAGCCACAGCATGGGCTCTTCCCTGGGCTTTCTGGGGTGAAGTGGGAAGGAGCATTGCTGCTGTGTCTCTCACACCTCCAAGGTAATGATGTTTGAACCCAGCCTAAGTGGTGGAGAAAATAGAACATAAGAAGAGCCTGTTGGCTCAGGCTAAGTACCCACCGAGTCCAGCATCCTGTTCTCACAGTTGAAGAATGCCAATGGAAGAGTGTGGTAGATCACTGCCAGTTTTTGATAATGGATGGTAGATGTAGATCACAGGCTACTTGAAGTTGGACATGCCTGCCATATATCAACAAGCACCATAATAGCAGTGTTCAAAATTAGCCGGGCGCCAATTGCATTTTGCAACTGGCAACCGGCCTTTTGTGACTGGATGGAGATGTCCGGGTGCCACCCTTGGGGCCTAGTATCTCCACCTGCCTGGCTACAGTCAGCTGGTTTGCCGGGCACCACAGCAGCAAAATACGCAAGATGCCTCTTTTCTCTGATGCAGCGCCTCTTTTGTGGGTTAGCGTGGCTGCAGACCACCTGATTCTATGTCTTGGTTAATTAACAGAGTATTGTGTTTGTAATATTTGTATCTCTTGTTCTAACTCTATTACCTGATTTCTTACTAATCTCTTTCTTTCTTTTTGTTAGTTCCTTTAAAATACCTTGAATAATTGCCTCTCTTATTTTTTGGTATGCATTCTGTTGGATCATATATCCCCTTCATGACCACCGTGCCTGTGTCCCACACCACATTTGCATCTACGTCTTTGTTGAGATTAAGTTCAAATTGTTATCTTAGAATCGCCTTCCCTTTGGTTACTACTTCTGAATTATTTAATACAGCCTCATTTATTCACCATCTGTAACCTTTTTGCTTCTCCCCCAATATTCCTGAAACCAAATCAAGTGTTCTGCGGGGTGGCACGGCAGTAAAAATAAAAAATAAATGGCACCTAGACATTTTGTTTTGGCACCCACAACCTAGGTCCCAGAAGCCACATGGCTCCTAGCTTTCCTGTCCCAGTTTCTAACACTGTTGCTGGGACTCCAGTATCCATTAGCCCCAGTCAGCATGGCCAATGGTAGGAAAGGGCTGTATCTCAGTGGTTAGAGCACATGCTTTGCATGCAGAAGGTCCCAGGTTCAATCTCCAACATCTCCAGGTAAAACTGCCAGGTAACCCTGCCTGAAACCCTGGAGAGCTGCTGCCAGTCAGTGTAGACAATACTTGGCTAGATGGACCAAAGGTCTGATTCAGTATAAGACAGCTTCCTAGGTTTCCTATGGTGGGAGTTATGGGTTAGTGAACCCTGCACTATGACGACCACAGGATGTTTATTTTTTACAAGCACATATATATATATATATAATTATATATCAATGGAAAGATAATTTTAGGAAGAATGCAATACAAGAAAGTTTGTTCAATTATCTGTATTCTATCAAAGGTTATAGCCAAATAACCAGAAAAAGGAAGCACAACTTGCTTAGGTTGATATGCTGCAGCTTTCCTCCATTGGAAGGTAGCCAATGAGCATGAGTGTTTAGATAGCATCAACAGTGTCTCCGAAAAATTTTACACAGCAAAGATCACCAGTCTTGAAGCAATGATTCTTCAACATCAACTTCGTTGGACTGGTCATGTTGTGTGGATGCTTGATTATCGTCTTCCAAAGCAACTACTCTATTCTGAACTTAAAAATGGAAAGCGTAATGCTGGTGGTCAACAAAAGAGGTTTGAAGACTGTCTCAAGGCAAATCTTTAAAAAGTAGTATAAACGCAGACATCTGGGAAACACTGGCCTGCAAGCGCTCCAATTGGAGAACAGCCTTTACCAAAGGTGTCCTGGGCTTTGAAGACACTCGAACTCAGGACGCAAGGGAGAAACGTGCTAAGAGGAAGGCACACCTGGCAAATCCACACTGTGATCAACTCCCGCCCGGAAACCAATGTCCCCACTGTGGAAGGACTTATGGGTCCAGAATTGGCTTTCATAGTCACTTACGGACTCATTGTTAAATCCGTGTTTATGGAAGATAATCTTACTCAGCTACGAGTGATTGCCAAAGAAGGAGGAGGAGGATTCAGCTATTGATGTTATGTACTGGAGCTGAGAGGAGGACATTTGCCAGTGTTTTTATGTGATTGCTATCAAGTTGATTATTTTTTTGTGTGTTCTTTCATTTAGTGAGCTTGTAAAATGTAATAAAATTAAAGGAATGGCACAAAGAGTTGACTGGTCACCCAGAAAGTGATGTAAAATAGTACTATCAAGTGAACAGTTATGAAGAAATTAGAATAAAAAATGGTGAAAACTTAACCAAAGGTGGCATTCCTAAATTTTTGATGAGGTGTAAGGAGACTTAGACAAGGAGAAGGGGACGACAGAGGATGAGATGGTTGGATGCTGTTCTCGAAGCTACCAGCATGAGTTTGACCAAACTGTGGGAGGCAGTGGAGGACAGAAGTGCCTGGAGTGCTCTGGTCCATGGGGTCACGAAGAGTCGAACACGACTAAACGACTAAACAACAACAAGGAGACTTAGGCACTACAAAATCAGACTGGTAAAGGCAGGAAAAGGTGCACAACAGCAAGTGACGATAGAAGAACTGAGAGACTGTACCTACATGACAGAAGAAAATCATCTGGGTGTATACAAGATGACATGGCGCAACGTAATGTGAAGTTGACTGCTAGCACTGTTCAGCGCAGATTGAAGGAATATGGTCTAAATGCTAGAATTCCATGGAATAATAATAATAATTTATTATTTCTACCCCGCCCATCTGGCTGGGTTTCCCCAGACACTCAGGGAGGCTTCCAACAAAAGATTAAAAATACATTAAAACATCAGTCATTAAAAACTTCCCTAAACAGGGCTGCCTTCAGATGTCTTCTAAATGTCAGATAGTTATTTATTTCTTTGACATCTGATGGGAGGGCGTTCCACAGGACGGGAGCCACTACCGAGAAGGCCCTCTGCCTGGTTCCCTGTAACTTGGCATCTCGCAGTGAGGGAACCGCCAGAAGGTCCTCGGGGCTGGACCTCAGTGTCCGGGCAGAACGATGGGGGTGGAGACGCTCCTTCAGGTCTACTGCACCGAGGCCGTTTAGGCGGCTTTCAAGGTCAGCACCAACACTTTGAATTGTGCTTGGAAACGTACTGGGAGCCAATGTAGGTCTTTCAAGACTGGTGTTATGTGGTCTCGGCAGCCGCTCCCTGTCACCATTGTTTTTAAAAAAGTCATTGTTATCTCTCAAACAAAACCCATGTTAACTGGGTAAACCCATGAGCTAAAACCCATGTTAACTGGACAGCGGAACAATGGGACAGTGCTATTTGGAGTGATGAAACCCAAATCTCTTTGCTTAGTAGTGATGGCATGAAATATGTGAGAAGAATCAGAGGAGATTTACATCCTACTTGCATTACACCTACCATGAAACACCCAGTTAGTGTTATGAACTGGGGTTGTGTGACAGCAAAAGGTGTGAGCAGAATTTGCATCATTAATGGGAATGTAAATGCCCCAAAATACATAGCCTAGAGACCTTAACCCAGGGCTCAGCAAACTTTTTCAGCAGGTGGCCGGTCCACTGTCCCTCAGACCTTGTGGGGGGCCGGACTATATTTTGAAAAAAAGGAATTAATGCATTCCTATGCCCCACAAATAACCCAGAGATGCATTTTAAATAAAAGGACACATTCTACTCATGTAAAAACATGCTGATTCCCGGACCACCCGCGGGCCAGATTTAGAAGGTGATTGGGCCGGATCTGGCCCCCGGGCCTTAGTTTGCCTACCCATGCCTTAACCCAATCCAAAATCTATGGAGCCGACTAAAGAACCTTGTTAGTCAGAAGCAACTCAGCAATAAAACAATAATTCAATCTGGGTTTCACATTATTACAGCTGCAGAACTAAAGAAACTTGGTTCACTCCATGGGAAGGCGTTGTAAGACCGTAATTAAAGCTAAAGGTTACCCAACTAAGTATTAACTGACATGGTGAGAATTTTTGTATATCTCATTTTTTCTATGTGTTTCATGTTTCTTCTTGATGACTGCTGTTGTAATAAATAATCCTTCATAAAATTTATTGCATTACATTCTTCATTAAATTATCTTTCCATTGATATATAATTTTATGGTATTACTCCAAAAAATAGTGGTGTTATGAGCCATCAAACCTCGGAAATACACTTTTTCCAAAAGGTTTCCACAATTTTGGCCACTAGTGTATACAGAGTGCCTCCTACATTCCTCACAGAAAGTAAACTTTTCATTCAAGAAAAGCTTGCTTTGCTGTGTGTAACTATGAATTTCACATTGGGCAGCATGGGCACCACAGAGTGCAGACATCATATGGGGACAGATAAAGGGAGAGCAGCATTAAAGAAAAGAAAACCAGATTCTGTAAGTGAGAGCAATTAACATAACGGGGAGACTTGTTTGGAACAAACAGTGACTGATTCCCTACACCGGCAAGCAAGCACCATCTCGCCTGAACTTGTGAACTGCAGGGAAGGCAAGGGAGGGAAAGTAGCAAAGTGATTGGAAGACCCAGCCCCAGAAATCTTTTTGTCTTTGCAGACAAGTTGTTTATGATTTACTGTACAGAGAACACAGACAGGCAAAGCAGCAAAAGCTTCCCACAAAGGTGATAAAGGATTTGCCCATCTGCCACACACCTTTGCTTTGGGCAGTGTACAGAGAAGAGACAACATGCAGAGCATCCCAGAATGGCTTCCCAGAGCCCATCACCAAGAGTATCCTGCTACTGCTGCCACTGTCCACTCCACACCTGCTCTTTCAATCTTCCAGGGCTCATCCAGATGGTGAACACAGGAGCAGCCACCTCACTGCTTCACCGGAAATTTATAGGTGCCACAGTAACACTCACTTGCCTTGTATGGAGGCAGTGGCCCCCTTTTTCTCCCAGAGTCCCACATGAACATTAGGAAGGCATTCTGCTTCCCACGTAGGGGACTTGAGAGGGTGGTGAAGGGGAGGGGGAGAGACATGCTCTGCTGCTATGGGGGTAGTTAGGAGGGTGAGAGCCCAGACAGAGGCTGGTGGGAATGCAGTAGCAGAGGAAGATACTCAGAGGCAGCGGGGAGCAACCTAGAAACCAAGTCAGGACTGGGGCTCAATTTCATATACTTGTCTGTTTGGAAGTATAAGTGACAGAGAGGACATAGGAAGTTGCTTTGTGCTGCTGAGGACCATTGGCCCAACTTTCTCAGTATTGCATACTGTCAGGGAACTGCCATCGGAGGAGCAGGAGGTGAAAGGGCTCACAGAGGCTGAGAGAGACTATTCAGCTGAGGAGGGAACCAGCAGGGGGAGAGGAGGAGGAGTTCCAAGGGAAAGTGAGTCGGAGGGAGGGCTCAGAGACACTTCCAGCGAAAATAGTGGGGAGGTTTCAGGACCTCCCATAGGGACACCTACTCCTCGCCGGAAACTGTCACGCCGAGAGTCCAGAAGACGCGTTTCCGTTATGGAGCTTTTATGCTGGAAGAAGTTCCGTAAACGCCCACTGTCCGATTCTACGAGCGACTGATGGAGCCATGCTTAAGGAGCTCCGTCACAGACAGAGGTTTGTGGACTTAGCCAAACTCTGAGGGACTAGGATTTTACGCACAAGCAGCTCACCATCCCATCACACATACCCTTGCACACCCTTCAAGTATCCCTATTTTCCAGGGAGAGTCCCAGAATTACGAAAGCCATCCTGGCTTCTGATTTGATCTGGGAATGTCCCTGTTTCCCCATGTCAGTGCTGCCGCCACCAAACTCAGGGAGGAGCTGCGGCGGTGAGGGAGCATCCTGTGGACTCTCCATGGCCATTGCCGCCGCCACCAACCCCCTCCCTTGGGTAGCTCATAGCGGCTGCTGGAGAACGGGTGAGGATGTGGAATGTTGGAGGGCAGAGTATTAGCTACACTGAACCACTTCCCTGAGGGCACCACTGAAAACTACAAAGGCTTACATCTCCAGAAGCACTGACGTCCATATCACATTCACTTGGGTATCACTCATTGGAGCCAACTCCTTGGGGTCGAGGTACATTCGGCCCAGGGTTCAAAACGAACACGTGCTTTTTGCAATTCAACAGCGCCACCTTGCAACCAAGTTTAGATTTCCTGTTGCAATGTTGCGACTAAAATCTCCAGCAAGGGCAACATCCCTAAGAGCAAGCACAAAAGCTGAAAACCTGTTACCAGGTTGTTGAGCTTAAGGCACTCTGCAAGAAGCCTTTAGATACGCAGGAAGAAGAAATCTGATTCCATTGTGCTACTGTTTGCAAGAGCTGCAAAGCAAATTGTCTGCTGGTCTGCTGTAGAAAAAACAGCAGAGCAGCTGGTTTTTACAGCCCACCCCCACACCTCCCCTCCAGAGCTGCTTGTGTTTAAGCAATGACCTTGGTGAGATAAAGAGCTCAGCCAAGAACAGCAAAGCCAGAGGAACAGAGGCTCCGTCTCCATAGCAACAAGACCAGATTTACATACCTCACAGAAAAAGGGGACTATGACTCAGTTGAGGGAGTCAGTAAGTAGACCTACAAGACTCTCCCCAGACTTCAAAAAAGATCCAGAATAAACGGTCCTTAGAACAGAAGATGGACCAACAAAACAAAGATGCTGCAGATAGTGTGGAAGCTATGGGACTTAGGGAAAACTTCCCACTGACAGGCACAAAGGCTCATAACGTAGTATCATGCTGCTCCTTTGCCTCTATGCTGACCCTGGAATCCTCACACATGTTCATCAGTGGATGAACCATCAGGAAGACTTGATCCACTAATTCAACTTGGCTCAGATAGAGAGAATTTATTAAGAGAGACTCTGAATACAGTCCTGGATGAACATCAGACAGACCATAATGGTGACATGAAAGAACTTACACCACATATGCATACAGGCTGTGTGGACTATGAAGTAGACCTGCACACGTTATACAAATCACACCACAGCAGCGAGCATCAGGAATCTGCAAACCTTAAATATCTGGCACAAGAACTTCTAGAGAATGGTGAGCAAGAAACTGCTGTGCAAATATTTCCTGCTCGGCAAGAACAGCTACATGGCCAAAAGAAAAACTTGCATCTACCTGATGTTTCTTCTCAGGAGACTCTTCAAGAGTTCGACCTTCCAATATTATTAAAAGAGTCAGAGCAATTAAATAAAGATGTTCCAATTGAAGGATTTTACAAAAGCCAATCATTTTGTCAAATGACACAACCCGCATAGAGACCCCAATGGAATGACTATTATTGTTATTCATTCATCCAAGGTCCATGGACTGTTACAACAGTTAAAACACAATTATTTAAAAGCAATTTGAAACAATTTACTGTCACAGAAATAAGGTGGTTTCTAAAAATATGCCCAAGCAGGCAAATGCATAATTTTGCAGCCAGCCAACCCTTGTTGATTTTTTTTTGGGGGGGGTGGAGGCAACCAGATGGGGAGAAATGGATTCAAGTCCCTTTTTAACTTTAAAAATTCAGAGTAACCCTGGATCGGTCACTGTTTCTGAGACCAGTCAATCTCACAGAGCTGTTTGGTGGATAAAAAGTGGGGTGAGGAGGGAATAAACCTTCACCAGCACTAGGTACTACCGTTGCTAAGATTGGTGGTGGGGCTAACCTGCCCCCCCAATGTTTTATTCAAGTAGACGCCCTTGCATGCTTAAGTTACAGTATAAAAAACCCCAATTGTGCAACGATACAATATAGCTCTGTATTTAGGATACTATCTAAAACGCTCCCCACTCCAATTCCCAGCAAGTGACAGGGCCATAGCCTGTCCCATCAGGCTCTCTTTTAAACCAATTCAGACCACTGTTTACACAGACTAGCAGCAACCATCCAGAGTTTCACACAGAGGACATTTCCAGGGCCATCTGGAGATGCTGGGGATTTAAACTGGGACCTTCTGCATGTGAAATACTGTATATGCTCTACCAGGAAATTATTTCAGCCTAGGTGGTTGCAGTGGGGATGGGGGTGGGGAAATATAAATGGGCAGTTCTCTGGTGGGTTGAAGTATGTGTCATAGGAGGTCAAACACACAAGAACCCTCTCCTCTGTGTGTGCAGATCAAGAAGGAAAGTCACATATTTGGGGGCTCTCCCCAGGTGTGTATTAGAAGGGAAGCAGCAAATGCATGGGGTGTTGTTTTTGTGTGTGTGTGTGCCCGTGCGAGAGAGATTAAAAAAAGGGCGGGGGAAGAAAATGCGGAAAGGGGGGCTCCTGTGTGCCTGCTGTGAGGGGGAAACTGAGTCGCATGGAGAACAAATGAGGTGAGAAAATATGTCCGTTGAGGGCATGGGCGTAGCCTGTTGGGATATGAGTACTACGCAGCTGCGAACAAGCAGTTCAATGTTTACATCACATGATGGGTCTAACAGTGGGACAGGATGTTCCAAGCAATTCTCAGGAATTTGTTCTCTGTCTAATATGCGACCTTCCTATTGTTTGTGTCGAGGAAGTCTAACGCAGTTGCTCGGAGGAGACTGAGTGAGCAGACATGCTTTTCGTACAGTGTACAGTCATGAATAAAGTAGAGGTGAAATAGTCTACTTTCTGACTGTTTTCTTTCTCCTGCTGCTATGCAAGGGGGAAGGGGGTGTGCACCTTTCATCAGGGAGGTGTCGCCTATCAAGATCTCCCTGGTCTGCCGGGATGCCAGCCAGGGTAGGTCACCGGCAAACAGGCCCCAACAAGCCTGGGAAGATGAGCCAGCCTTCCCAAGGGGGCCAGTTTCCAACAAGTGGTAGCACGTGGATGGTCGAGGCAACAAGGCACAGCTAAGGGGGGCAGCTGTCCCCCTAAATCAAGTAAGTCCATACAAAATACTTAGATGAGGTTCCGTGCCCCCCCCTAAATCCTGGCTACACCCATGGTGAGGGGCAAAAAGTCAAACACATGCAGTGGGGGGACAGGGTCTCTGCATGTCCGTCAGGAGTAGAGATGTAAAATTTCCGGAAATTTTGAAGCCACGAGAAAAAAACGTTTTCCCTCTGTTTTTTCCCGGGGAAAAAATGAAAATTTTGGAAAAATTGAAAAAAAGGTCAGTGTGGAGTAGTTTTACAAATTGCATAAAACACAGTGTAGATAAAAGTATTATGCTTGCAATAAAACAGGTAACCAACCCCTTTTCCTCAAAAGCAACAAAAAAAGCAAGAAACCATCAACATTAAAAATAATCAGATTTGCCCCTTAGAACCAACAGCAAATAAAGTTAAGGTCCACCTCAATATTTAAGCTCCATAGAAGGTCTACCCTTTGAGTAGTGCTTTTAAAAAAAATCCAAAACAAAATCCAAAACAAAAACAAAACCAGAAGAAACAACATATACAGTTTATTCTATCACATTTTTTGAACTACTGCTATCATTTTCCATTTCTTCTTCCTCTTTGTCATTTTTCTCATGGACTTCTAAAAAAAGGCTTTGGGGGAAAATGGGGGGGGGGGACACATGTTTTTCCCCCTGTTTCCCCCCAGGTCTTTCAATCTCTACTTGACCACAGGCAGCGCAAAGCATAAGGCAATTTTTCTGCATGCCAGGCCAAGAAGTAACCAACATCCAGTTACTGAATAGTACGTTGCACTATGGCTTAAACTCTGAAAGGAAAAGGCGTGTAGGTGGTTTTTTAATTGAATTTGTTATTATATATTATAAACCGGACGCGGGTGGCGCTGTGGGTTAAACCACAGAGCCTAGGACTTGCCGATCAGAAGGTCGGCGGTTCAAATCCCCGCGACGGGGTGAGCTCCCGTTGCTCGGTCCCTGCTCCTGCCCACCTAGCAGTTTGAAAGAACGTCAAAGTGCAAGTACAGTGGTACCTCGGGTTAAGTACTTAATTTGTTCCAGAGGTCTGTTCTTAACCTGAAACTGTTCTTAACCTGAAGCACCACTTTAGCTAATGGGGCCTCCCGCTGCTGCCGCACCGCCGGGGCACGATTTCTGTTCTCATCCTGAAGCAAAGTTCTTAACCCGAGGTACTATTTCTGGGTTAGCGGAGTCTGTAACCTGAAGCGTATGTAACCCAAGGTACGACTGTAGATCAATAGGTACCGCTCCGGCGGGAAGGTAAACGGCATTTCCGTGCGCTGCTCTGGTTCGCCAGAAGCGGCTTACTCATGCTGGCCACATGTCCTGGAAGCTGTACGCCGGCTCCCTCGGCCAGTAAAGCGAGATGAGCGCCACAACCCCAGAGTCGTCTACGACTGGACCTAATGGTCAGGGGTCCCTTTACCTTTATTATAAACTGCATGATGGTAAGAGAGCTTTCTAAACAGTTTACAAAAATATACAACAGAATATTAAAATGATTGATAAAACACAGTTAAAAGCAGGTATTTAAGAGTATTCAAAAGATCTTTAAAGTCAGCAGTGGTTAAAAGGAAGTAAATCACATGCAGCTTCTACGTGTTCAGATGGGCTGGCCCTAACGAAAATGTTTTGAGCAGCACCCAGAAAGAGTACAGTGAGAGCACCTGCCTGGTGTCAGGTGGAAGGCCTGGGGGGGGTGTGGAAAAATTGGGGGGAGGGAACAGTTTTTTTCAGTTTCCCCCCCAAGCCATTTTTTTTCAGGAAAAATTGGGGGGAAAGAGTGTGTGGAATATTCAACCTATATCAAACTTTCCCCCCCAATTTTTCCGGAAAAAAGGGGCTTTGGGGAAAAACAGAAAATACCTGGGGGCTTCCCCCATTTTCCCCGGTTCCCCCCCAGGCCTTCCCCATCTCTAGTCAGGAGAGAAACAGCCATATATAACGAGAGCACCCCTCTCCTGGCATGGGGGAGAGGAGGAGAAGCAAAGGCACCTTCTAGGATGTGATAGAAGTGACGGGAGAGTTGTGAGGAGTAGCCGAGAGAGAAGGAGAATAGAAGTACCAGCACCCCATAACAATAATTCATGATAATTAACTGTTGTTGTTATGATGATGTGTTTTTGTACTCCCCCTTCACCACCGCCCCTTACCTGCTTCTCCGGGCAGGAGTCTCCGGGGCAGTCAGCTGCGCTCTCTCACTCCTTCCCAACCCTCACACCGCCAGCCCGTTCTCCTGTTCTGGGGCTTTGCCTCGCTCCCTCCAGGCATTTCCGGTCGGAGTGGCCCATGCCACTCCGCAACAGAAAATACTCATCCTAGGAGGTGGCCGCGCTCTCCTTCTGTCCCGCCTCTGACCGGAAAGAGTAAATTTTAGACCAGTATTAGGAAGAACCCCGGAGCCACTTCCGGCTCTGCTTCCCGCTTCTCGGTCTCCTTACGGACTCTGCATAGACTTAGAAATCTATGATTGTTCTCATTCTAGAGACGAGACTTCCGAGTTATCTAGGAAATGCCTTGCTCACACACTGCGGCTGCGCGATATGATTAGACTGAGCAGAAGTAAAGCGAGGCGGCAATACGGGACTTGAGCACGGTGGTGATTGGGCGGCAGAGTCCTCACAGGAAAAGGGTTAAAGGCGGATCCAGCTGATTTTAAACGGATCCTCATGAATTCATATGATTTTTTGCATTCAAATTAAATAAAAACACCATGATACTGGAGGCCATGTCTTACTCTGTAGGGGGACTGGGTTAAAGGCGGATCTACACGGATCCTCATGGATCCTCCACTTTTTAAAAAATAACTCCAACAAATCCAGTGTCAAATCACACCTGGAAGGCACGCCTACAGACTGGACTATAAAAAACGTGGATCCAACACTTTGCCGCGCTGCAGCACCACAAAAACATGGATCCACAGCATGGATCCTCATGAATTCATATGATTTTTATATTGAAACAAAATAAAAACACCATGATACTCCAGACCACATCTTAGTCTGTAGGCAGAACCAAACAAATCACGCATCCACTGTTTCATGGTGCCGCAATGGCGCAAAAACATGGTTAAAAACACGGATCCTCGTGGATCCTCATGGTTTTTGCACTAGATCAGCTCGAAGTCACCATCAGATCAAACATCATGGCCATGGGCACAACATGCACCACAAAAATCACAGATCCACGGCTTCCTGGCGACACTGTGGCCCAAAAACGTGGTTCTGAAGCACGGATCCTCATGGACCCTCACACTTCTAACATTGGGCCACCACAAACTCACCGTCAAATCACATGTCATAGCCGGGGGCACATCCTGCACCAGAAAAAACTCAGATCCACAACTTCCTCGCCACTCCATAGCCCAAAAACGTGGTTTCGAAGTGAAATATACTCAGAGTCGCGAAGTGATTTCATGCTCTTTATTCAGCTCATAGTGGTGAGGAGGAATGAATGGAAGTCCCCTCAAAGTATCTGCTTTATATACATTATTTACACAATGGGCTGCACATGATTGGTTAGTTCCTGCCAACCAATCATACTGCTGCATTGTTCTAGGACCAATCAGACTGCTGCATTCTGAATCCTATTGTTCTAGGACCAATCAGACTGCTGCCTTTTGGATCCTATTGTTCTAGGACCAATCAGACTGCTGCAGTTTGGATCCTATTCAACTCAGTACATAACACCCCTCCCCTCTAAGTTCCAGTCCTGCCCGGGAGGTCGCATTCATAGTCCTCGAGGTACGCTGGCGGCCTACGTGTGCGTTGCGGCCTGGGGTGTTCCCTGGTCCGGGGTTCAGGTTCTGGCTCGTGTTCCAAGGATGCTGGCTGTGATGGGGCTATTTGGTCTGGCGCAACCGGCTCGCTCAGTCGTGGTTCTGGTTCCGGTGTCCTTTCGGCCTCGCAGGTCCTCTCTGTATTTACTGATTCTGCCTCTCCTGCTGGCCCCTCGTGCTCTATGGGCCTCACTGCCCCTCTGTTCCCTTGGGACTCCTCTGACCTTTCCTCCTCCTGGTTTTCTCCCGGGAATCGTCGCCGTATCTGGTCGCAGTGGCGGCGCCAGCATTGCCCCCCATCTGTTAGCACCTCGTACGACACGGGGCCAGTGACCCTGGTGACTGTGGCGGGTACCCATGCTGGGCCTGCCCCAAAATTCTTTGCGTACACTGGGTCCTGGGCCTCGAAGGTCCGGGGGTTCCTGCCTTCCCCCACCACTACCTCATCCTGAGCTCTATCGGGGTGAATGCGGTCCAATCTGATTGCAAGGCGCCGACCCATTAGTAGTTCAGCGGGGCTCCGGCCAGTTGTTGAGCTGGGGGTGCTGTGCTGTGCTAGAAGGAATGTGGCAAGGCGGTACTCCCAATCCCCTTGCGTCATGCGGCGAAGGGTGTCCTTGGTGGTCCGCACCATGCGTTCTGCTTGGCCATTGGTGGCAGGATGGAATGGCGCCGAACGGATGTGGCGGATGGCGTTCTGCGCTGTGAAGGTTTGGAATTCTCCTGACGTAAATGCAGTCCCGTTGTCTGAGACGAGAGTGTCAGGGAGCCCGTGGGTTGCAAACAGCCTGCGTAGTACCCGGATGGCTGCGGACGTAGAAGTGGACGGTACCAGTGCGACTTCCAGCCATTTGGTGTAGGAGTCCACCACTATGAAGAATGTTTTCCCCTGAAAGGGGCCAGCGAAGTCCACATGCAGGCGTGACCATGGTGCTCGGGCGGACTCCCAGGACTGGACTGGGGCCCTTGGGGGATCTGGGCGGGATTCTTGGCAGGCCTGGCAGTGTTTGACCCAGGCCTCTATCTCTCCGTCGATCCCCGGCCACCACACATAACTCCTGGCAAGGGCCTTCATTCTTACTACCCCTGGGTGTGTCTCGTGTAGGGCTGTGTGGACCCTTTTGCGGAGGGGCTGGGGAACAACGACCCTGCTTCCCCATAACAGGCACCCCTTGTGGGCCGACAGTTCATGTTTGCGGGTTGTGTAGCCGGCGAATTCTGGCCCGGGGCTGCTGCTGGGCCATCCCCTCCACACCCAGTCCAGGACCCGGGAGATGACCCTATCTTTCTTGGAATGGTGTGCAACTTCTTGTGCCTGAATGGGGCAGTCGGGAAGCAGCTCCAGGCTCATAACCTCTTGTGCAGGTGCTGGGTCGGGGCCTGTTTCCGGTAGTGGTAGCCTGCTGAGGGCATCCGCATGGCCCATCGCCTTCCCCGGACGGTGAATCAGTGCATACTGGTAGCTGGCAAGGAAAATTGACCACCTGAGGACGCGAGGAGACAGCACTTGGGGGGTCTGCTTTTCAGGGGCAAATAAGCCAAGCAACGGCTTGTGGTCAGTCACCACGGTGAAGGGCCGCCCGTACAAGAAATCATGGAATTTTTTTACTCCCTTCACGATTGCCAGACCCTCCTTGTCGATTTGCGAGTAGTTCCGCTCGGTTGCGTTGAGTGTCTGGGAAAAGTATGCCACCGGTACCTCTCTTCCATCCGCGAGTTTGTGTCCCAGGACAGCGCCAATTCCATAGGGCGAGGCATCGCATGCTAGCACCACCGGCAGCCTCTCGTCGAAGTGTGCCAAGACCGAGTTTGAGACAAGCAAGTCCTTGACTGCCTGGAATGCGGCCTCCTGGCGCTGGCCCCACACCCAAGGGGCCCGCTTGTCCAGGAGTCTGTGTAGGGGCTCCGCTACCGCCGCCTTGTGGGGAAGGAAGGAATGGTAAAAGTTCAATAGTCCCAAGAAGGCCTGAAGTTCAGTCTTGTTCTTGGGCGCTGGGGCATCACAAATGGCCCGTACCTTGTCCCCAGTCGGGTGGACCCCTTCTGCGTCCACCATAAATCCCAGAAAGTCCACCTGAGGCACTCCTAGTAGACATTTTTCCCGCTTCACCTTGAGACCCGCCGTCTGGAAACGGTGCAGAACGGTGCGGAGGCGGTCCTCAAACTCCTCTGGTGTGGGCCCGGCAATCAACACATCATCGAAGAAGGGGGTGACGCCAGGAATCCCTTTAAGTAGAGAGTCCATTAGATTCTGGAATATGCCTGGTGCCACGCTGACACCGAATTGCAGCCGCTTTACCCTGAATGCTCCTCTGTGCGTCACAATCGTCTGTGCCTCTGCTGTGGCCTCATCTACTGGCAGCTGTTGATATGCTTGGGCCAAGTCCAGCTTGCCAAAAATTTTCGACCCAGCCAGGGTGGCAAGAACATGGCTGACCACTGGCACTGGGTATGCATGGGCCGTGAGGGCCTTGTTTATGGTACATTTGTAGTCTGCGCAGATGCGGACTGAACCATTAGGCTTGACGGGCGTGACGATTGGGGTTTCCCAGGGGGCATTAGGCACCGGCTCCAGCACTCCTTGCTCCACGAGCCGGTCCAATTCCTCGTCTATACGGGGTTTCAGGGCGAACGGGACCCGGCGGGCCTTGAGCCTGACCGGTCGTACTGCGGGGTCAAGCTGTAGAGCAATGGGGGGGCCCGTATACTGTCCCAATTTCCCATCGAAAACCCCCGGAAATTCCTTGCATATGGCGTCCACGTCCACTTGTAAGCTAGTGTGGTTCACCCCGGTGACGGCTAGCCCCAGTGGTCCAAACCATGCCAATCCCAGTAAGCTAATGTAGGGGCCCTTGACCACAAGCAAGTCCAGTTGCCGCATCCGCCCTCGGTATTGCACCCTGAAGGTCCCCACCCCCATTGTGGGGACCTTACGTTTTTGGAAGTCCCGGAGGGTGAATGGGGCCGGCCTGAGTTTGGGACCCCCAGTAGGACACAGTTTCCTTAAGGTCCTTGCCGAGATTATGGATAGAGTTGAACCCGTGTCAAGCTCCATGCGGCATGGGGCCCCCTCTATCTGTACGTCAACATAAATTTTCTCTACGTTGGGGTGGGGCAACTGGTATACCTGGAAGTCCGTGAGCTCTGTCGAGTTGCCTTGGTGCGTTGGGCCCCGGGACCTGGGGCTCTTGGATTGGTCATCTGATGCCTGGCGTCGGGTGGGCCGAGCCCGACACACCCGGGCGATGTGTCCCAATTTTCTGCACTGCCTGCACTCTGCGTTGCGGAAACGGCAGGTCCTCCTCTCGTGACTTTCTCCACAGCTTGCGCAGTTCCCTCCTTCTCGTCGAGGCAGCTGTGGTATGTGGGCTGCTTGAGTGCGCTGCTGTACTCGGTGCACCTCCTCCCTGTCGGATCCTGAGTCGTCGGTGAGGTCTTCGTGGTGGACCCTCGGTTGGGACAGCTGGCTCGGCCGTGCCTCTTGCGTCGACCTCTCGGCAGCTTCCGTTGCCAGGGCCTCCTCCAGAGCGACCTGGAACGTTAGGTCCTTCTTAGCGTAGAGGCGTCGTTGCAGCTTCTCATCCTTCAGGCCACCGACGAGGCGGTCACGAAGCATGTTCTCCAGCTCTGAGAAGTTGCAGAACCGGGCGGCTTGGCGGAGAGAGGTCACAAACCCAGTTATGGTTTCCCCAGGGGCTTGCCGCTTTGCGTAGAAGGCATTTCGACGAGCCACCACTGAGGGCTGCGGCGAAAAGTGCCCCTTCAGCTGTTCCATTATTGTTTTGTATGGAACAGTAGCGACGTCTTCAGGCGCAAGGAGGGCCCGGGCGATTTCAAACGTCTCCTCTCCGCAGACGCTGAAGAATATCGCCCTCTTCTTGGCGTCTTCTTTGTCGGTGACCCCTTTGGCTTCTAGGAGGAAGGTGAAACGGGAGGCATACGCTTCCCAGTCTCCAGATGCTGGGTTGAATGGCGAGAAGCTGTTGTCGGTTGCCATTCTGAGTTCCTTGTGTCCCGGAGCTGAAGCCTGGATACACGGTGCGAGGCAGCGGTGCGGCAGGTGGCGGTGCTGCGGTGCTGTGTGTGGCAGTCAGCTCAGCAGGATCCCATCCTCGTCGCCAGTGAAATATACTCAGAGTCGCGAAGTGATTTCATGCTCTTTATTCAGCTCATAGTGGTGAGGAGGAATGAATGGAAGTCCCCTCAAAGTATCTGCTTTATATACATTATTTACACAATGGGCTGCACATGATTGGTTAGTTCCTGCCAACCAATCATACTGCTGCATTGTTCTAGGACCAATCAGACTGCTGCATTCTGAATCCTATTGTTCTAGGACCAATCAGACTGCTGCCTTTTGGATCCTATTGTTCTAGGACCAATCAGACTGCTGCAGTTTGGATCCTATTCAACTCAGTACATAACACGAAGCATAGATCCTCATGGATCCTCACGCTTTTTTCAAACTGGGCCACCAATAACTCACCGTAAAAATCACACGTCATAGCCAGGGGCACAGCCTTCACCACAAAAAACAAGAATCTACGGCTTCCTGGCCAAACCATGGCCCAAAAAACGTTGTTTCGAAGCATGGATCCTCATACATCCTCATGTTTTTTGCATTGGGCCCCCCATAACTCACCGTCAAAACACACATCATAGCGAGGGGCACAGCCTGCACCACAAAAAACTCAGATCCATGGCTTCCTTGCCGTTTTAGGCGCAAAAACGTGGATTCGAAGAACGGATCCTCATGGATCCTCACGCTTTTTTCATTGGGACACCCCTACCTCACCATCAAATCACACATCATAGCCAGGGGCATAGCCTGCACCACAGAAAACTCGGATTCATGGCTTCCTGGCTACTCTATGGCCCAAAAACATGGTTTTGAAGCACGGACCCTCATGGATCATCTTGTTTTTTGCATTGCCCACCCCAAACCCACAGTCAAATTGTAACACCCTGCTTGTGGTTAACGCTTAGCTGGAATGAAATATTCAACGCAGCAATAGAGAAATTAAAATAATAATTTATTTGTCAGACAAATAAATAAGAGACACAGTGGTATATGGTTACCAAAGCTCTGCCCGCTCCAGCCCTGATGGTCAGCACTTATATTTCCTCAGCCCAGCCCCCTTGCTCCTCCTTTCGCTGCCTCTGTCCAATCAGCCTGGTTGAAATTCCTATTGGCTGTTTGCTAGAACCAATCATAAAAGATACACCCATTTCCTATTACCTTTTATGGGAGACAAAGAGCTATATTTCCTTCTATCTATAAATGGCAAACAAGTAGCCATATATCTTACATTTGCCTCAACAAGGCACCTTAATTACCAGATCACCTCTTGCCCTTCTTGCCCTTTTGCCCTCCAAAACAGGTGGCTAATGGTTTTAAATTTTTATCTTAAACAGGGGTCAGAGATCTTGGGTTCACATTCTCACACACCATCAATGAAAGATCTCCTTCTTTGGAGGTCTTTAAGCAGAGGCTTGACAACCATATGTCAGGAGTGCTCTGATGGTGTTTCCTGCTTGGCAGGGGTTTGGACTCGATGGCCCTTGTGGTCTCTTCCAACTCCATGATTCTATGATTCTATGAAATAAGAATCTAACATAAGAATCTAACATTTCTTACTTTCTAAATCCTTTGCATACTTACATTTAAGCCAATATATTTCATACATAACATATATAGATTTTTAGAAGAAAGGGAACTTAGTAAAAGCTAAGCTAAGTTCTCTAAAGCAGCTTCAGAGAGAAGCCTCTTTCCCTAGCCAGCTGCTGTTCCTAAAAACTCTTTGCCCTTTAACCTTAGGAAATGTGGCTCAAATCTCTAATGGGAGACACATGGTATTATATTCTGTTAAACAATGAATCCTACTATTTACCAACTTAATTAGTGCTTTTGCAGCTTGATTGTATTCTGTAGGGTCAGTAACCTAGTAACCTTTGCTCTCAGACTGTAATTCCCTTTTTACAACTTTGAGAATTTTGGCTCCTGCTATAAATAAATCAAGGGGGCCTTTGTCCAGGAGGATAAACATATGCCAGTCTTTTAGACAGCTGGTCTTCTGCCTGGCATTAAAAACACACAAGCATCTGCAAATATATTTTTTAAGCTCATTTTAAAAATACAGATCTTGATCTGATGCCTCAAAATCACACATTGTAGTCAGGGGCACAGCCTGCACCACAAAAATCTAGTATCCACCGCTTCCTGATCATACCATGGCCCAAAAACCTGTTCTTGAAGCACGTATCCTCATGGATGATCTTGCTTTTTGCATTGGCCACCCCAAACTCACCATGAAATCACACATCAAAAAACTCAGATCCACCACTTCTTGGCCATTCTAGGCCCATAAATGTGGTTTTGAAGAACATATTCTCATGGATCCGCATTGAGCCTCAGGTTTTTTGCATTGGGCCCCCCAAACTCACCATCAAATCACACATCATAGCCAGGGGCACAGCCTGCACCAGAAAAAACAAGGATCTACAGCTTCCTGGCCAAACCATGGCCCAAAAAACGTGGTTTCGAAGCATGGATCCTCATACATCCTCATGTTTTTTGCATTGGGTCCCGCATAACTCACTGCCAGATCACACATCGTAGCCAGGAGCACATCCTGCACCACAAAAAACAAGGATCTACAGCTTCCTGGCTAAACCATGGCCCAAAAACATGGTTTCCTCATGCTTTTTGAACTGGGTCAAACCAAACTCACCGTCAAATCATACATACAGCCTGCACCACAAAAATCCAGGATCTACCACTTCCTGGTCATACCGTGGCCCAAAAACATGTTTTTGAAGCACGTATCCCCATGGATCCTCACGCTTTTTACATTGGGCCAACCCAAAATCACCGTCAAATCACACATGATAGCCAGGGGCACAGCCTGCACCAGGAAAAAAACAGATTCATGGCTTCTTGGCCGTTCTAGGCCCAAAAATGTGGTTTCGATGCACGGCTCCTCATGGATCCTCACGCTTTTTGCATTGGGCCAACTGTAACTCACCGTCAAATCACAGTCAAATCCTCATTGATCTTCATGCTTTTTGCATTGGGCCCCTCCCTAACTCACCTTCAGATCACACATCATAGCTAGGGTCACAGCAGCACCACACACACACACAAAAAATTCCACGGCTTCCTAGCCGCTCCATGGCCCAAAAACGGGGTTTCGAAGCACTGATCCTCATGGATCCTCACGCTTTCTGCATTGGGCCTACCCAACTCACCGTCAAATTACAAATCATAGCCAGGGGCAGAGCCTATACCACAAAAAACATGGATCTACAGCTTCCTGGTGATACTGTGGCCCAAAAACATGTTTTTGAAGCACGTATCCTCATGAATCCTCACGCTTTTTACATTGGGCCAACCCAAACTCACCGTCGAATTACACAAGATAGCTAGCGGCACAGCCTGCACCAGAAAAAACACAGATTCATGGCTTCTTGGCCCTTCTAGACCCAAAAACGGGGTTTCGAAGCACGGCTCCTCATGGATCCTCACGCTTTTTGCATTGGGTCACCCCTGACTCACCGTCAAATCACACATCATAGTCATGCGCACAGCCTACACCACAAAAAAACCGGATCCAAGGCTTCCTAGCCGCTCCATGGCCCAAAAATGGGGTTTCGAAGCACGGATCCTCATGGATCCTCACTCTTTTTGCATTGGACCATTCCAAACTCTATGTCAAATCACACGTCATAGCCAGGGGCACAGCCTGCACCACAAAAATCTATGATCCACTGCTTCCTGGCTGCTCCATGGCCCAAAAATGTGGCCGTTATAGACCCAAAAACATTGTTTCTAAGCACGGATCCGCATTGATCCTCCTATTTTTTGCATTGGGGCAACCCAAACTCACCGTCGAATTACACAAGATAGCTAGCGGCACAGCCTGCACCAGAAAAAACACAGATCCATGGCTTCTTGGCCCTTCTAGACCCAAAAACGGGGTTTCGAAGCACGGCTCCTCATGGATCCTCACGCTTTTTGCATTGGGCCACCCGTAACTCACCGTAAAAATCACACGTCATAGCCAGGGGCACAGTCTGTACGACAAAAAAAATGGATCCACGGCTTCCTAGCCATAACATGGCCCAAAAACATGTTTTTGAAGCACGTATCCTCATGGATCATCTTGATCTTTGCTGCTGCTGCTGCTCTAGTGAGTGCTGGGTGGGCCGTTCCCTTTCCTGCCAACTACATCTGGCCTAGGGGGCGGAGCCTGCACGCACCGCCACAGCTTAAGAGGCCTGAGGGAGGCTTCCGGGACACTGCTGCTGCTGCTCTAGTGAGTGCTGGGTGGGTCGCTCCCTTTCCTGACAACTCCATCTGGCCTAGGGGGGCGGAGCCTGCACTCACCGCCACAGCTTAAGAGGCCTGAGGGAGGCTTCCGGGACACTGCTGCTGCTGCTGCTCTAGTGAGTGCTGGGTGGGCCGCTCCCGTTCCTGCTGACTCCATCTGGCCTAGGGGGCGGAGCCTGCACTCACCGCCACAGCTTAAGAGGCCTGAGGGAGGCTTCCGGGACACTGCTGCTGCTGCTGCTCTAGTGAGTGCTGGGTGGGCCGCTCCCGTTCCTGCTGACTCCATCTGGCCTAGGGGGCGGAGCCTGCACTCACCGCCACAGCTTAAGAGGCCTGAGGGAGGCTTCCGGGACACTGCTGCTGCTGCTCTAGTGAGTGCTGGGTGGGCCGCTCCCTTTCATGACAACTCCATCTGGCCTAGGGGGCGGAGCCTGCACTCACCGCAACAGCTTAAGAGGCCTCAGGGAGGCTTCCGGGACACTGCTGCTGTTGCTGCTCTAGTGAGTGCTGGGTGGGCCGCTCCCTTTCCTGCCGACTCCATCTGGCCTAGGGGGCGGAGCCTGCACTCACCGCCACAGCTTAAGAGGCCTGAGGGAGGCTTCCGGGACACTGCTGCTGTTGCTGCTCTAGTGAGTGCTGGGTGGGCCGCTCCCTTTCCTGCCAAATCCATCTGGCCTAGGGGGCGGAGCCTGCACTCACCGCCACAGCTTAAGAGGCCTGAGGGAGGCTTCCGGGACACTGCTGCTGCTGCTGCCCTAGTGAGTGCTGGGTGGTCCGCTCCCTTTCCTGCCAACTCCATCTGGCCTAGGGGCGGAGCCTGCACTCACCGCCACAGCTTAAGAGGCCTTAGGGAGGCTTCCGGGACACTGCTGCTGCTGCTGCTGCTCTAATGTGTGCTGGGTGGGCCGCTCCCTTTCCTGCCAACTCCATCTGTCCCAGGGGGCAGAGCCCGCACTCACCGCCACAGCTTAAGAGGCCTGAGGGAGGCTTCCGGGACACTGCTGCTGCTGCTGCCCTAGTGAGTGCTGGGTGGTCCGCTCCCTTTCCTGCCAACTCCATCTGGCCTAGGGGCGGAGCCTGCACTCACCGCGACAGCTTAAGAGGCCTGAGGGAGGCTTCCGGGACACTGCTGCTGCTGCTGCTGCTCTAGTGAGTGCTGCGTGGGCCGCTCCCTTTCCTGCCAACTCCATGTGGCCTATGGGAGCGAAGCCTGCACTCACCACCACAGCTTAAGAGGCCTTAGGGAGGCTTCCGGGACACTGCTGCTGCTCTAGTGAGTGCTGGGTGGGCCGCTCCCTTTCCTGCCAACTCCATGTGGCCTAGGGGCGGAGCCTGCACTCACCGCCACAGCTTAAGAGGCCTGAGGGAAGCTTCCGGGACATTGCTGCTGCTGCTGCTGCTGCTGCTCTAGTGAGTGCTGGGTGGGCCACTCCCTTTCCTGCCAACTCCATCTGGCCCAGGGGGCAGAGCCCGCACTCACCGCCACAGCTTAAGAGGCCTGAGGGAGGCTTCCGGGACACTGCTGCTGCTGCTCTAGTGAGGGCTGCTTGGGCCGCTCCATTTCTTGCCAACTCCATCTAGCCTAGGGGGCAGAGCCTGCACTCACCGCCACAGCTTAAGAGGCCTGAGGGAGGCTTCCGAGAAACTGCTGCTGCTGCTGCTGCACTAGTGAGTGCTGGGTGGGCCGCTCCCGTTCCTGCTGACTCCATCTGGACTAGGGGGCAGAGCCTGCACTCACCGCCACAGCTTAAGAGGCCTGAGGGAGGCTTCCGGGACACTGCTGCTGCTGCTGCTCTAGTGAGTGCTGGGTGGTCCGCTCCCTTTCCTGACAACTCCATCTGGCCTAGGGGCGGAGCCTGCACTCACCGCCACAGCTTAAGAGGCCTGAGGGTGGCTTCCGGGACACTGCTGCTGCTGCTGCTGCTCTAGTGAGTGCTGCGTGGGCCGCTCCCTTTCCTGCCAACTCCATGTGGCCTATGGGAGTGAAGCCTGCACTCACCACCACAGCTTAAGAGGCCTGAGGGAGGCTTCCGGGACACTGCTGCTGCTATAGTGAGTGCTGGGTGGGCCGCTCCCTTTCCTGCCAACTCCATGTGGCCTAGGGGGCGGAGCCTGCACTCACCGCCACAGCTTAAGAGGCCTGAGGGAGGCTTCCGGGACACTGCTGCTGCTGCTGCTGCTCTAGTGAGTGCTGGGTGGGCCACTCCCTTTCCTGCCAACTCCATCTGGCCCAGGGGGCAGAGCCCGCACTCACCGCCACAGCTTAAGAGGCCTGAGGGAGGCTTCCGGGACACTGCTGCTGCTGCTCTAGTGAGGGCTGCTTGGGCCGCTCCCTTTCTTGCCAACTCCATCTAGCCTAGGGGGTGGAGCCTGCACTCACCGCCACAGCTTAAGAGGCCTGAGGGAGGCTTCCGATAAACTGCTGCTGCTGCTGCTGCACTAGTGAGTGCTGGGTGGGCCGCTCCCGTTCCTGCCAACTCCATCTGGACTAGGGGGCGGAGCCTGCACTCACCCGCAACAGCTTAAGAGGCCTGAGGGAGGCTTCCGGGACACTGCTGCTGCTATAGTGAGTGCTGGGTGGGCCGCTCCCTTTCCTGCCAACTCCATGTGGCCTAGGGGGCGGAGCCTGCACTCACCGCCACAGCTTAAGAGGCCTGAGGGAGGCTTCCGGGACACTACTGCTGCTGCTCTAGTGAGGGCTGCTTCGGCCGCTCCATTTCTTGCCAACTCCATCTAGCCTAGGGGGCAGAGCCTGCACTCACCGCCACAGCTTAAGAGGCCTGAGGGAGGCTTCCGAGAAACTGCTGCTGCTGCTGCTGCTGCACTAGTGAGTGCTGGGTGGGCCGCTCCCGTTCCTGCTGACTCCATCTGGACTATGGGGCAGAGCCTGCACTCACCGCCACAGCTTAAGAGGCCTGAGGGAGGCTTCCGGGACACTGCTGCTGCTGCTGCTCTAGTGAGTGCTGGGTGGTCCGCTCCCTTTCCTGACAACTCCATCTGGCCTAGGGGCGGAGCCTGCACTCACCGCCACAGCTTAAGAGGCCTGAGGGTGGCTTCCGGGACACTGCTGCTGCTGCTGCTGCTCTAGTGAGTGCTGGGTGGGCCGCTCCCTTTCCTGCCAACTCCATCTGGCCTATGGGAGTGAAGCCTGCACTCACCACCACAGCTTAAGAGGCCTGAGGGAGGCTTCCGGGACACTGCTGCTGCTATAGTGAGTGCTGGGTGGGCCGCTCCCTGTCCTGCCAACTCCATGTGGCCTAGGGGGCGGAGCCTGCACTCACCGCCACAGCTTAAGAGGCCTGAGGGAGGCTTCCGGGACACTGCTGCTGCTGCTGCTGCTGCTCTAGTGAGTGCTGGGTGGGCCACTCCCTTTCCTGCCAACTCCATCTCGCCCAGGGGGCAGAGCCCGCACTCACCGCCACAGCTTAAGAGGCCTGAGGGAGGCTTCCGGGACACTGCTGCTGCTGCTCTAGTGAGGGCTGCTTGGGCCGCTCCCTTTCTTGCCAACTCCATCTAGCCTAGGGGGCGGAGCCTGCACTCACCGCCACAGCTTAAGAGGCCTGAGGGAGGCTTCCGGGACACTGCTGCTGCTGCTGCTGCACTAGTGAGTGCTGGGTGGGCCGCTCCCGTTCCTGCTGACTCCATCTGGACTAGGGGGCAGAGCCTGCACTCACCGCCACAGCTTAAGAGGCCTGAGGGAGGCTTCCGATAAACTGCTGCTGCTGCTGCTGCACTAGTGAGTGCTGGGTGGGCCGCTCCCGTTCCTGCTGACTCCATCTGGACTAGGGGGCAGAGCCTGCACTCACCGCCACAGCTTAAGAGGCCTGAGGGAGGCTTCCGGGACACTGCTGCTGCTCTAGTGAGTGCTGGGTGGGCCGCTCCCTTTCCTGCCAACTCCATGTGGCCTAGGGGGCCGAGCCTGCACTCACCGCCACAGCTTAAGAGGCCTGAGGGAGGCTTCCGGGACACTGCTGCTGCTGCTGCTGCTCTAGTGAGTGCTGCGTGGGCCGCTCACTTTCCTGCCAACTCCATGTGGCCTATGGGAGTGAAGCCTGCACTCACCAACACAGCTTAAGAGGCCTGAGGGAGGCTTCCGGGACACTGCTGCTGCTATAGTGAGTGCTGGGTGGGCCGCTCCCTTTCCTGCCAACTCCATGTGGCCTAGGGGGCGGAGCCTGCACTCACCGCCACAGCTTCAGAGGCCTGAGGGAGGCTTCCGGGACACTGCTGCTGCTGCTGCTGCTGCTCTAGTGAGTGCTGGGTGGGCCACTCCCTTTCCTGCCAACTCCATCTGGCCCAGGGGGCAGAGCCCGCACTCACCGCCACAGCTTAAGAGGCCTGAGGGAGGCTTCCGGGACACTGCTGCTGCTGCTCTAGTGAGGGCTGCTTGGGCCAGTCCCTTTCTTGCCAACTCCATCTAGCCTAGGGGGCGGAGCCTGCACTCACCGCCACAGCTTAAGAGGCGTGAGGGAGGCTTCCGAGAAACTGCTGCTGCTGCTGCTGCACTAGTGAGTGCTGGGTGGGCGGCTCCCGTTCCTGCCGACTCCATCTGGACTAGGGGGCGGAGCCTGCACTCACCCGCAACAGCTTAAGAGGCCTGAGGGATGCTTCCGGGACACTGCTGCTGTTGCTGCTCTGGTGAGTGCTGAGTGGGCCGCTCCCTTTCCTGCCAACTCCATCTGGCCTAGGGGGCGGATCCTGCAGTCACCGCCACAGCTTAAGAGGCCTGAGGGAGGCTTCCGGGACACTGCTGCTGCTGCTGCTGCTCTAGTGAGTGCTGGGTGGGCGCCTCCCGTCCCTGCCGACTCCATCTGGCCTAGGGGGCGGAGGCTGCACTCACCGCCACAGCTTAAGAGGCCTGAGGGAGGATTCCGGGACACTGCTGCTGCTGCTGCTCTAGTGAGTGCTGGGTGGGCCGGTCCCTTTCCTGCCAACTCCATCTGGCCTAGGGGGCGGAGCCTGCACTCACCGCCACAGCTTAAGAGGCCTGAGGGAGGCTTCCGGGACACTGCTGCTGCTGCTACTCTAGTGAGTGCTGGGTGGGCCGCTTCCTTTCTTGCCAACTCCATCTGGCCTAGGGCGCGGAGCCTGCACTCACCGCCACAGCTTAAGAGGCCTGAGGGAGGCTTCCGGGACACTGCTGCTGCTGCTGCTGCTGCTGCTCTAGTGAGTGCTGGGTGGGCCGCTCCCTTTCCTGCCAACTCCATCTGGGCTGGGGGCGGAGCCTGCACTCACCGCCACAGCTTAAGAGGCCTCAGCGAGGCGTCCGGGACACTGCTGCTAATGCTGCTGCTGCTGCTCTAGTGAGTGGTGGGTGGGCGGCTCCCATTGCTGCCGACTCCATCTGGCCTATGGGGCGGAGCCAGCACTCACCGCCACAGCTTAAGAGGCCTGAGGGAGGATTCCAGGACACTGCTGCTGCTGCTGCTCTAGTGAGTGCTGGGTGGGCCGCTCCCTTTCCTGCCAACTCCATCTGGCCTAGGGGGTGGAGCCTGCACTCACCGCCACAGCTTAAGAGGCCTGACGGAGGCTTCCGGGACACTGCTGCTGCTGCTGCTATAGTGAGTGCTGGGTGGTCCGCTCCCTTTCCTGCCAACTCCATCTGGCCTAGGGGCGGAGCCTGAACTTACCGCCACAGCTTAAGAGGCCTGAGGGAGGCTTCCGGGACACTGCTGCTGTTGCTGCTCTAGTGAGTGCTGAGTGGGCCGCTCCCTTTCCTGCCAACTCCATCTGGCCTAGGGGGCGGAGCCTGCACTCACCGCAACAGCCTAAGAGGCCTGAGGGAGGCTTCCGGGACACTGCTGCTGCTGCTGCTCTAGTGTGTGCTGGGTGGGCCGCTCCCTTTCCTGCCAACTCCATCTGGCCTAGGGGGCGAAGCCTGCAGTCACCGCCACAGCTTAAGAGGCCTGAGGGAGGCTTCCGGGACACTGCTGCTACTCTAGTGAGTGCTGGGTGGGCCGCTCCCTTTCTTGCCAACTCCATCTGGCCTAGGGGGCGGAGCCTGCACTCACCGCCACAGCTTAAGAGGCCTGAGGGAGGCTTCCGGGACACTGCTGCTGCTGCTGCTGCTCTAGTGAGTGCTGGGTGGGCGGCTCCCGTTCCTGCCGACTCCATCTGGCCTAGGGGGCGGAGCCTGCACTCACCGCCACAGCTTAAGAGGCCTGAGGGAGGCGTCCGGGACACTGCTGCTGCTGCTCTAGTGTGTGCTGGGTGAGCCGCTCCCTTTCCTGCCAACTCCATCTGGCCTAGGGGGCGAAGCCTGCAGTCACCGCCACAGCTTAAGAGGCCTGAGGGAGGCTTCCGGGACACTGCTGCTACTCTAGTGAGTGCTGGGTGGGCCGCTCCCTTTCTTGCCAACTCCATCTGGCCTAGGGGGCGGAGCCTGCACTCACCGCCACAGCTTAAGAGGCCTGAGGGAGGCTTCGGGGACACTGCTGCTGCTGCTGGTGCTCTAGTGAGTGCTGGGTGGGCGGCTCCCGTTCCTGCCGACTCCATCTGGCCTAGGGGGCGGAGCCTGCACTCACCGCCACAGCTTAAGAGGCCTGAGGGAGGATTCCGGGACACTGCTGCTGCTGCTGCTCTAGTGAGTGCTGGGTGGGCCGCTCCCTTTCCTGCCAACTCCATCTGGCCTAGGGGGCGGAGCCTGCACTCACCGCCACAGCTTAAGAGGCCTGAGGGAGGCTTCCGGCACACTGCTGCTGCTGCTGCTCTAGTGTGTGCTGGGTGGGCCGCTCCCTTTCCTGCCAACTCCATGTGGCCTAGGGGGCGAAGCCTGCACTCACCGCCACAGCTTAAGAGGCCTGAGGGAGGCTTCCGGGACACTGCTGCTGCTGCTGCTCTAGTGAGTGCTGGGTGGGCCGCTCCCTTTCCTGCCAACTCCCATCTGGCCCAGGGGGCGGAGGCTGCACTCACCGCCACAGCTTAAGAGGCCTGAGGGATGCTTCCGGGACACTGCTGTTGCTGCTCTAGTGAGTGCTGGGTGGGCCGCTCCCTTTCCTGCCAACTGCATCTGGCCTAGGGGCGGAGCCTGCACTCACCGCCACAGCTTAAGAGGCCTGAGGGAGGTTTCCGGGACACTGCTGCTGTTGCTGCTGCTGCTCTAGTGATTGCTGGGTGGGCCGCTCCCTTTCCTGCCAACTCCATCTGGCCTAGGGGGCGGAGCTTGCACTCACCGCCACAGCTTAAGACGCCTGAGGGAGGCTTCCGGGACACTGCTGCTGCTGCTGCTCTAGTGAGTGCTGGGTGGGCCGCTCCCTTTCCTGCCAACTCCATCTGGCCTAGGGGGCGGAGCCTGCACTCACCGCCACAGCTTAAGAGGCGTGCGGGAGGCTTCCGGGACACTGCTGCTGTTGCTGCTCTGGTGAGTGCTGGGTGGGCCGCTCCCTTTCCTGCCAACTCCATCTGGCCTAGGGGGCCGAGCCTGCACTCACCGCCACAGCTTAAGAGGCCTGAGGGAGGCTTCCGGGACACTGTTGCTGCTGCTGCTCTAGTGATTGCTGAGTGGACCGCTCCCTTTCCTGCCAACTCCATCTGGCCCAGGGGGCGGAGGCTGCACTCACCGCCACAGCTTAAGAGGCCTGAGGGATGCTTCCGGGACACTGCTGCTGCTGCTCTAGTGCGTGCAGGGTGTGCCGCTCCCTTTCCTGCCAACTGCATCTGGCGTAGGGGCGGAGCCTGCACTCAGCGCCACAGCTTAAGACGCCTGAGGGAGGCTTCCGGGACACTGCTGCTGTTGCTGCTGCTGCTCTAGTGAGTGCTGGGTGGGCCGCTGCCTTTCCTGCCAACTCCATCTGGCCTAGGGGGCGGAGCCTGCACTCACCGCCACAGCTTAAGAGGCGTGCGGGAGGCTTCAGGGACACTGCTGCTGTTGCTCTAGTGAGTGCTGGGTGGGCCGCTCCCTTTCCTGCCAACTCCATCTGGCCTAGGGGGCGGAGCCTGCACTCACCGCCACAGATTAAGAGGCCTGAGGGATGCTTCCGGGACACTGCTGCTGCTCTAGTGAGTGCTGGGTGGGTCGCTCCCTTTCCTGCCAACTCCATCTGGCCTAGGGGGCGGAGCCTGCACTCACCGCCACAGCTTAAGAGGCGTGCGGGAGGCTTCAGGAACACTGCTGCTGTTGCTGCTCTAGTGAGTGCTGGGTGGGCCGCTCCCTTTCCTGCCAACTCCATCTGGCCTAGGGGGCGGAGCCTGCACTCACCGCCACAGCTTAAGAGGCCTGAGGGAGGCTTCCGGGACACTGCTGCTGCTGCTGCTGCTGCTGCTGCTCTAGTGAGTGCTGTGTGGGCCGCTCCTATTCCTGCCAACTCCATCTGGCCTAGGGGGCGGAGCCTGCACTCACCGCCACAGCTTAAGAGGCCTGAGGGAGGCTTCCGGGACACTGCTGCTGCTCTAGTGAGTGCTGGGTGGGTCGCTCCCTTTCCTGCCAACTCCATCTGGCCTAGGGGGCGGAGCCTGCACTCACCGCCACAGATTAAGAGGCCTGAGGGATGCTTCCGGGACACTGCTGCTGCTCTAGTGAGTGCTGGGTGGGTCGCTCCCTTTCCTGCCAACTCCATCTGGCCTAGGGGGCGGAGCCTGCACTCACCGCCACAGCTTAAGAGGCGTGCGGGAGGCTTCAGGAACACTGCTGCTGTTGCTGCTCTAGTGAGTGCTGGGTGGGCCGCTCCCTTTCCTGCCAACTCCATCTGGCCTAGGGGGCGGAGCCTGCACTCACCGCCACAGCTTAAGAGGCCTGAGGGAGGCTTCCGGGACACTGCTGCTGCTGCTGCTGCTGCTGCTGCTCTAGTGAGTGCTGGGTGGGCCGCTCCCTTTCCTGCCAACTCCATCTGGCCTAGGGGGCGGAGCCTGCACTCACCGCCACAGCTTAAGAGGCCTGAGGGAGGCTTCCGGGACACTGCTGCTGCTCTAGTGAGTGCTGGGTGGGTCGCTCCCTTTCCTGCCAACTCCATCTGGCCTAGGGGGCGGAGCCTGCACTCACAGCCACAGCTTAAGAGCCCTGAGGGAGGCTTCCGGGACACTGCTGCTGTTGCTGCTCTAGTGAGTGCTGGGTGGGCCGCTCCCTTTCCTGCCAACTCCATCTGGCCTAGGGGGCGGAGCCTGCACTCACCGCCACAGCTTAAGAGGCCTGAGGGAGGCTTCCGGGACACTGCTGCTGCTGCTGCTCTAGTGAGTGCTGGGTGGTCCGCTCCCTTTCCTGCCAACTCCATCTGGCCTAGGGGGCGGAGCCTGCACTCACCGCCACAGCTTAAGAGCCCTGAGGGAGGCTTCCGGGACACTGCTGCTGTTGCTGCTCTAGTGAGTGCTGGGTGGGCCGCTCCCTTTCCTGCCAACTCCATCTGGCCTAGGGGGCGGAGCCTGCACTCACCGCCACAGCTTAAGTGGCCTGAGGGAGGCTTCCGGGACACTTCTGCTGCTGCTGCTCTAGTGATTGCTGAGTGGACCGCTCCCTTTCCTGCCAACTCCATCTGGCCCAGGGGGCGGAGCCTGCACTCACCGCCACAGCTTAAGAGGCCTGAGGGATGCTTCCGGGACACTGCTGCTGCTGCTCTAGTGAGTGCTGGGTGGGCCGCTCCCTTTCCTGCCAACTGCATCTGGCCTAGGGGCGGAGCCTGCACTCACCGCCACAGCTTAAGAGGCCTGAGGGAGGCTTCCGCGACACTGCTGCTGTTGCTGCTGCTGCTCTAGTGAGTGCTGGGTGGGCCGCTCCCTTTCCTGCCAACTCCATCTTGCTTAGGGGGCGGAGCCTGCACTCACCGCCACGGCTTAAGAGGCCGGAGGGAGGCTTCCGGGACACTGGTGCTGTTGCTGCTCTAGTGAGTGCTGGGTGGTCCGCTCCCTTTCCTGCCAACTCCATCTGGCCTAGGGGGCCGAGCCTGCACTCACCGCCACAGCTTAAGAGGCCTGAGGGAGGCTTCCGGGACACTGCTGCTGCTGCTGCTCTAGTGAGTGCTGGGTGGTCCGCTCCCTTTCCTGCCAACTCCATCTGGCCTAGGGGGTGGAGCCTGCACTTACCGCCACAGCTTAAGAGGCCTGAGGGAGGCTTCCGGGACACTGCTGCTGCTGCTGCTCTAGTGAGTGCTGGGTGGGCCGCTCCCTTTCCTGCCAACTCCATCTTGCTTAGGGGGCGGAGCCTGCACTCACCGCCACGGCTTAAGAGGCCTGAGGGAGGCTTCCGGGACATTGCTGCTGTTGCTGCTCTAGTGAGTGCTGGGTGGTCCGCTCCCTTTCCTGCCAACTCCATCTGGCCTAGGGGGCCGAGCCTGCACTCACCGCCACAGCTTAGGAGGCCTGAGGGAGGCTTCCGGGACACTGCTGCTCTTGCTGCTCTAGTGAGTGCTGGGTGGGCCGCTCGCTTCCCTGCCAACTGCATCTGGCCTAGGGGGCCGAGCCTGCACTCACCGCCACAACTTAAGAGGCCTGAGGGAGGCTTCCGGGACACTGCTGCTGCTGCTGCTCTAGTGATTGCTGAGTGGACCAATCCCTTTCCTGCCAACTCCATCTGGCCTAGGGGGCGGAGCCTGCACTCACCGTCACAGCTTAAGAGGCGTGCGGGAGGCTTCCGGGACACTGCTGCTGTTGCTGCTCTGGTGAGTGCTGGGTGGGCCGCTCCCTTTCCTGCCAACTCCATCTGGCCTAGGGGGCCGAGCCTGCACTCACCGCCACAGCTTAAGAGGCCTGAGGGAGGCTTCCGGGACACTGTTGCTGCTGCTGCTCTAGTGATTGCTGAGTGGACCGCTCCCTTTCCTGCCAACTCCATCTGGCCCAGGGGGCGGAGGCTGCACTCACCGCCACAGCTTAAGAGGCCTGAGGGATGCTTCCGGGACACTGCTGCTGCTGCTCTAGTGCGTGCTGGGTGTGCCGCTCCCTTTCCTGCCAACTGCATCTGGCGTAGGGGCGGAGCCTGCACTCAGCGCCACAGCTTAAGACGCCTGAGGGAGGCTTCCGGGACACTGCTGCTGTTGCTGCTGCTGCTCTAGTGAGTGCTGGGTGGGCCGCTGCCTTTCCTGCCAACTCCATCTGGCCTAGGGGGCGGAGCCTGCACTCACCGCCACAGCTTAAGAGGCGTGCGGGAGGCTTCAGGGACACTGCTGCTGTTGCTCTAGTGAGTGCTGGGTGGGCCGCTCCCTTTCCTGCCAACTCCATCTGGCCTAGGGGGCGGAGCCTGCACTCACCGCCACAGATTAAGAGGCCTGAGGGATGCTTCCGGGACACTGTTGCTGCTCTAGTGAGTGCTGGGTGGGCCGCTCCCTTTCCTGCCAACTCCATCTGGCCTAGGGGGCGGAGCCTGCACTCACCGCCACAGCTTAAGAGGCCTGAGGGAGGCTTCCGGGACACTGCTGCTGCTGCTGTCTAGTGAGTGCTCTGTGGGCCGCTCCTATTCCTGCCAACTGCATCTGGCCCAGGGGGCGGAGCCTGCACTCACCGCCACAGCTTAAGAGGCCTGAGGGAGGCTTCCGGGACACTGCTGCTGCTCTAGTGAGTGCTGGGTGGGTCGCTCCCTTTCCTGCCAACTGCATCTGGCCTAGGGGCGGAGCCTGCACTCACCGCCACAGCTTAAGACGCCTGAGGGAGGCTTCCGGGACACTGCTGCTGTTGCTGCTGCTGCTCTAGTGAGTGCTGGGTGGGCCGCTGCCTTTCCTGCCAACTCCATCTGGCCTAGGGGGCGGAGCTTGCACTCACCGCCACAGCTTAAGACGCCTGAGGGAGGCTTCCGGGACACTGCTGCTGCTGCTCTAGTGAGTGCTGGGTGGGCCGATCCCTTTCCTGCCAACTCCATCTGGCCTAGGGGGCGGAGCTTGCACTCACCGCCACAGCTTAAGACGCCTGAGGGAGGCTTCCGGGACACTGCTGCTGCTGCTGCTGCTGCTCTAGTGAGTGCTGTGTGGGCCGCTCCTATTCCTGCCAACTGCATCTGGCCCAGGGGGCGGAGCCTGCACTCACCGCCACAGCTTAAGAGGCCTGAGGGAGGCTTCCGGGACACTGCTGCTGCTGCTCTAGTGAGTGCTGGGTGGGCCGCTCCCTTTCCTGCCAACTGTATCTGGCCTAGGGGCGGAGCCTGCACTCACCGCCACAGCTTAAGAGGCCTGAGGGAGGCTTCCGCGACACTGCTGCTGTTGCTGCTGCTGCTCTAGTGAGTGCTGGGTGGTCCGCTCCCTTTCCTGCCAACTCCATCTGGCCTAGGGGGCAAGAGCCTGCACTCACCGCCACAGCTTAAGAGGCCTGAGGGAGGCTTCCGGGACACTGCTGCTGCTGCTGCTCTAGTGAGTGCTGGGTGGGCCGCTCCCTTTCCTGCCAACTCCATCTGGCCTAGGGGGTGGAGCCTGCACTCACCGCCACAGCTTAAGAGGCGTGAGGGAGGCTTCCGGGACACTGCTGCTGCTGCTGCTCTAGTGAGTGCTGGGTGGGCCGCTCCCTTTCCTGCCAACTCCATCTTGCTTAGGGGGCGGAGCCTGCACTCACCGCCACGGCTTAAGAGGCCTGAGGGAGGCTTCCGGGACACTGCTGCTCTTGCTGCTCTAGTGAGTGCTGGGTGGTCCGCTCCCTTTCCTGCCAACTCCATCTGGCCTAGGGGGCGGAGCCTGCACTCACCGCCACAGCTTAAGAGGCGTGCGGGAGGCTTCCGGGACACTGCTGCTGTTGCTGCTCTAGTGAGTGCTGGGTGGGCCGCTCCCTTTCCTGCCAACTCCATCTGGCCTAGGGGGCTGAGCCTGCACTCACCGCCACAGCTTAAGAGGCCTGAGGGAGGCTTCCGGGACACTGCTGCTGCTGCTGCTCTAGTGATTGCTGAGTGGACCGCTCCCTTTCCTGCCAACTCCATCTGGCCCAGGGGGCGGAGGCTGCACTCACCGCCACAGCTTAAGAGGCCTGAGGGATGCTTCCGGGACACTGCTGCTGCTGCTCTAGTGCGTGCTGGGTGTGCCGCTCCCTTTCCTGCCAACTGCATCTGGCCTAGGGGCGGAGCCTGCACTCACCGCCACAGCTTAAGACGCCTGAGGGAGGCTTCCGGGACACTGCTGCTGTTGCTGCTGCTGCTCTAGTGAGTGCTGGGTGGGCCGCTGCCTTTCATGCCAACTCCATCTGGCCTAGGGGGCGGAGCTTGCACTCACCGCCACAGCTTAAGACGCCTGAGGGAGGCTTCCGGGACACTGCTGCTGCTGCTCTAGTGAGTGCTGGGTGGGCCGATCCCTTTCCTGCCAACTCCATCTGGCCTAGGGGGTGGAGCTTGCACTCACCGCCACAGCTTAAGACGCCTGAGGGAGGCTTCCGGGACACTGCTGCTGCTGCTGCTCTAGTGAGTGCTGTGTGGGCCGCTCCTATTCCTGCCAACTGCATCTGGCCCAGGGGGCGGAGCCTGCACTCACCGCCACAGCTTAAGAGGCCTGAGGGAGGCTTCCGGGACACTGCTGCTGCTGCTCTAGTGAGTGCTGGGTGGGCCGCTCCCTTTCCTGCCAACTGTATCTGGCCTAGGGGCGGAGCCTGCACTCACCGCCAAAGCTTAAGAGGCCTGAGGGAGGCTTCCGCGACACTGCTGCTGTTGCTGCTGCTGCTCTAGTGAGTGCTGGGTGGGCCGCTCCCTTTCCTGCCAACTCCATCTGGCCTAGGGGGCAAGAGCCTGCACTCACCGCCACAGCTTAAGAGGCCTGAGGGAGGCTTCCGGGACACTGCTGCTGCTGCTGCTCTAGTGAGTGCTGGGTGGGCCGCTCCCTTTCCTGCCAACTCCATCTTGCTTAGGGGGCGGAGCCTGCACTCAACGCCACGGCTTAAGAGGCCTGAGGGAGGCTTCCGGGACACTGCTGCTGTTGCTGCTCTAGTGAGTGCTGGGTGGTCCGCTCCCTTTCCTGCCAACTCCATCTGGCCTAGGGGGCCGAGCCTGCACTCACCGCCACAGCTTAAGAGGCCTGAGGGAGGCTTCCGGGACACTGCTGCTGCTGCTGCTCTAGTGAGTGCTGGGTGGTCCGCTCCCTTTCCTGCCAACTCCATCTGGCCTAGGGGGTGGAGCCTGCACTCACCGCCACAGCTTAAGAGGCCTGAGGGAGGCTTCCGGGACACTGCTGCTGCTGCTGCTCTAGTGAGTGCTGGGTGGGCCGCTCCCTTTCCTGCCAACTCCATCTTGCTTACGGGGCGGAGCCTGCACTCACCGCCACGGCTTAAGAGGCCTGAGGGAGGCTTCCGGGACACTGCTGCTGTTGCTGCTCTAGTGAGTGCTGGGTGGTCCGCTCCCTTTCCTGCCAACTCCATCTGGCCTAGGGGGCCGAGCCTGCACTCACCGCCACAGCTTAGGAGGCCTGAGGGAGGCTTCCGGGACACTGCTGCTCTTGCTGCTCTAGTGAGAGCTGGGTGGGCCGCTCCCTTCCCTGCCAACTCCATCTGGCCTAGGGGGCCGAGCCTGCACTCACCGCCACAACTTAAGAGGCCTGAGGGAGGCTTCCGGGACACTGCTGCTCTTGCTGCTCTAGTGAGTGCTGGGTGGGCCGCTCCCTTCCCTGCCAACTCCATCTGGCCTAGGGGGCCGAGCCTGCACTCACCGCCACAACTTAAGAGGCCTGAGGGAGGCTTCCGGGACACTGCTGCTGCTGCTGCTCTAGTGATTGCTGAGTGGACCGCTCCCTTTCCTGCCAACTCCATCTGGCCTAGGGGACGGAGCCTGCACTCACCGTCACAGCTTAAGAGGCCTGAGGGATGCTTCCGGGACACTGCTGTTGCTGCTCTAGTGAGTGCTGGGTGGGCCGCTCCCTTTCCTGCCAACTGCATCTGGCCTAGGGGCGGAGCCTTCACTCACCGCCACAGCTTAAGAGGCCTGAGGGAGGTTTCCGGGACACTGCTGCTGTTGCTGCTGCTGCTCTAGTGAGTGCTGGGTGGGCTGATCCCTTTCCTGCCAACTCCATCTGGCCTAGGGGGCGGAGCTTGCACTCACCGCCACAGCTTAAGACGCCTGAGAGAGGCTTCCGGGACACTGCTGCTGCTGCTGCTGCTGCTCTAGTGAGTGCTGGGTGGGCCGCTCCCTTTCCTGCCAACTCCATCTGGCCTAGGGGGCGGAGCCTGCACTCACCGCCACAGCTTAAGAGGCGTGCGGGAGGCTTCCGGGGCACTGCTGCTGTTGCTGCTCTAGTGAGTGCTGGGTGGGCCGCTCCCTTTCCTGCCAACTCCATCTGGCCTAGGGGGCTGAGCCTGCACTCACCGCCACAGCTTAAGAGGCCTGAGGGAGGCTTCCGGGACACTGCTGCTGCTGCTGCTCTAGTGATTGCTGAGTGGACCGCTCCCTTTCCTGCCAACTCCATCTGGCCCAGGGGGCGGAGGCTGCACTCACCGCCACAGCTTAAGAGGCCTGAGGGATGCTTCCGGGACACTGCTGCTGCTGCTCTAGTGCGTGCTGGGTGTGCCGCTCCCTTTCCTGCCAACTGCATCTGGCCTAGGGGCGGAGCCTGCACTCACCGCCACAGCTTAAGACGCCTGAGGGAGGCTTCTGGGACACTGCTGCTGTTGCTGCTGCTGCTCTAGTGAGTGCTGGGTGGGCCGCTGCCTTTCCTGCCAACTCCATCTGGCCTAGGGGGCGGAGCTTGCACTCACCGCCACAGCTTAAGACGCCTGAGGGAGGCTTCCGGGACACTGCTGCTGCTGCTCTAGTGAGTGCTGGGTGGGCCGATCCCTTTCCTGCCAACTCCATCTGGCCTAGGGGGTGGAGCTTGCACTCACCGCCACAGCTTAAGACGCCTGAGGGAGGCTTCCGGGACACTGCTGCTGCTGCTGCTGCTGCTCTAGTGAGTGCTGTGTGGGCCGCTCCTATTCCTGCCAACTGCATCTGGCCCAGGGGGCGGAGCCTGCACTCACCGCCACAGCTTAAGAGGCCTGAGGGAGGCTTCCGGGACACTGCTGCTGCTGCTCTAGTGAGTGCTGGGTGGGCCGCTCCCTTTCCTGCCAACTGTATCTGGCCTAGGGGCGGAGCCTGCACTCACCGCCACAGCTTAAGAGGCCTGAGGGAGGCTTCCGGGACACTGCTGCTGCTGCTGCTCTAGTGAGTGCTGGGTGGGCCGCTCCCTTTCCTGCCAACTCCATCTTGCTTAGGGGGCGGAGCCTGCACTCACCGCCACGGCTTAAGAGGCCTGAGGGAGGCTTCCGGGACACTGCTGCTGTTGCTGCTCTAGTGAGTGCTGGGTGGTCCGCTCCCTTTCCTGCCAACTCCATCTGGCCTAGGGGGCCGAGCCTGCACTCACCGCCACAGCTTAAGAGGCCTGAGGGAGGCTTCCGGGACACTGCTGCTGCTGCTGCTGCTCTAGTGAGTGCTGGGTGGTCCGCTCCCTTTCCTGCCAACTCCATCTGGCCTAGGGGGTGGAGCCTGCACTCACCGCCACAGCTTAAGAGGCCTGAGGGAGGCTTCCGGGACACTGCTGCTGCTGCTGCTCTAGTGAGTGCTGGGTGGGCCGCTCCCTTTCCTGCCAACTCCATCTTGCTTAGGGGGCGGAGCCTGCACTCACCGCCACGGCTTAAGAGGCCTGAGGGAGGCTTCCGGGACACTGCTGCTGTTGCTGCTCTAGTGAGTGCTGGGTGGTCCGCTCCCTTTCCTGCCAACTCCATCTGGCCTAGGGGGCCGAGCCTGCACTCACCGCCACAGCTTAGGAGGCCTGAGGGAGGCTTCCGGGACACTGCTCCTCTTGCTGCTCTAGTGAGTGCTGGGTGGGCCGCTCCCTTCCCTGCCAACTCCATCTGGCCTAGGGGGCCGAGCCTGCACTCACCGCCACAACTTAAGAGGCCTGAGGGAGGCTTCCGGGACACTGCTGCTGCTGCTGCTCTAGTGATTGCTGAGTGGACCGCTCCCTTTCCTTCCAACTCCATCTGGCCCAGGGGGCGGAGGCTGCACTCACCGCCACAGCTTAAGAGGCCTGAGGGATGCCTCCTGGACACTGCTGCTGCTGCTCTAGTGAGTGCTGGGTGGGCCGCTCCCTTTCCTGCCAACTCCATCTTGCCTAGGGGGCGGAGCCTGCACTCACCGCCACGGCTTAAGAGGCCTGAGGGAGGCTTCCGGGACACTGCTGCTGTTGCTGCTCTAGTGAGTGCTGGGTGGGCCGCTCCCTTTCCTGCCAACTCCATCTGGCCTAGGGGGCCGAGCCTGCACTCACCCCCACAGCTTAGGAGGCCTGAGGGAGGCTTCCGGGACACTGCTGCTGTTGCTGCTCTAGTGAGTGCTGGGTGGGCCGCTCCCTTTCCTGCCAACTCCATCTGGCCTAGGGGGCGGAGCCTGCACTCACCGCCACAGCTTAAGAGGCCTGAGGGAGGCTTCCGGGACACTGCTGCTGCTGCTGCTCTCGTGATTGCTGAGTGGACCGCTCCCTTTCCTGCCAACTCCATCTGGCCTAGGGGGCGGAGGCTGCACTCACCGCCACGGCTTAAGAGGCCTGAGGGATGCTTCCGGGACACTGCTGCTGCTGCTCTAGTGAGTGCTGGGTGGGCCGCTCCCTTTCCTGCCAACTGCATCTAGCCTAGGGGCGGATCCTGCACTCACCGCCACAGCTTAAGAGGCCTGCGGGAGGCTTCCGCGACACTGCTGCTGTTGCTGCTGCTGCTCTAGTGAGTGCTGGGTGGGCCGCTCCCTTTCCTGCCAACTCCATCTGGCCTAGGGGGCTGAGCCTGCACTCACCGCCACAGCTTAAGAGGCCTGAGGGAGGCTTCCTGGACACTGCTGCTGCTGCTGCTCTAGTGATTGCTGAGTGGACCGCTTCCTTTCCTGCCAACTCCATCTGGCCCAGGGGGCGGAGGCTGCACTCACCGCCACAGCTTAAGAGGCCTGAGGGATGACTCCTGGACACTGCTGCTGCTGCTCTACTGAGTGCTGGGTGGGCCGCTCCCTTTCCTGCCAACTCCATCTGGCCTAGGGGGCGGAGCCTGCACTCACCGCCACGGCTTAAGAGGCCTGAGGGAGGCTTCCGGGACACTGCTGCTGTTGCTGCTCTAGTGAGTGCTGGGTGGTCCGCTCCCTTTCCTGCCAACTCCATCTGGCCTAGGGGACCGAGCCTGCACTCAGCACCACAGCTTAGGAGGCCTGAGGGAGGCTTCCGGGACACTGCTGCTGTTGCTGCTCTAATGAGTGCTGGGTGGGCCGCTCCCTTCCCTGCCAACTCCATCTGGCCTAGGGGGCCGAGCCTGCACTCACCGCCACAGCTTAAGAGGCCTGAGGGAGGCTTCCGGGACACTGCTGCTGCTGCTGCTCTAGTGATTGCTGAGTGGACCGCTCCCATTCCTGCCATCTCCATCTGGCCCAGGGGGCGGAGGCTGCACTCACCGCCACAGCTTAAGAGGCCTGAGGGATGCTTCCGGGACACTGCTGTTGCTGCTCTAGTGAGTGCTGGGTGGGCCGCTCCCTTTCCTGCAAACTGCATCTGGCCTAGGGGCGGAGCCTGCACTCACCGCCACAGCTTAAGAGGCCTGAGGGAGGTTTCCGGGACACTGCTGCTGTTGCTGCTGCTGCTCTAGTGAGTGCTGGGTGGGCCGATCTCTTTCCTGCCAACTCCATCTGGCCTACGGGGCGGAGCTTGCACTCACCGCCACAGCTTAAGACGCCTGAGGGAGGCTTCCGGGACACTGCTGCTGTTGCTGCTGCTGCTCTAGTGAGTGCTGGGTGGGCTGCTCCCTTTCCTGCCAACTCCATCTGGCCTAGGGGGCGGAGCCTGCACTCACCGCCACAGCTTAAGAGGCGTGCGGGAGGCTTCCGGGACACTGCTGCTGTTGCTGCTCTAGTGAGTGCTGGGTGGGCCGCTCCCTTTCCTGCCAACTCCATCTGGCCTAGGGGGCCGAGCCTGCACTCACAGCCACAGCTTAAGAGGCCTGAGGGAGGCTTCCGGGACACTGCTGCTGCTGCTGCTCTAGTGAGTGCTGTGTGGGCCGCTCCTATTCCTGCCAACTGCATCTGGCCCAGGGGGCGGAGCCTGCACTCACCGCCACAGCTTAAGAGGCCTGAGGGAGGCTTCCGGGACACTGCTGCTGCTGCTCTAGTGAGTGCTGGGTGGGCCGCTCCCTTTCCTGCCAACTGTATCTGGCCTAGGGGCGGAGCCTGCACTCACCGCCACAGCTTAAGAGGCCTGAGGGAGGCTTCCGCGACACTGCTGCTGTTGCTGCTGCTGCTCTAGTGAGTGCTGGGTGGGCCGCTCCCTTTCCTGCCAACTCCATCTGGCCTAGGGGGCAAGAGCCTGCACTCACCGCCACAGCTTAAGAGGCCTGAGGGAGGCTTCCGGGACACTGCTGCTGCTGCTGCTCTAGTGAGTGCTGGGTGGGCCGCTCCCTTTCCTGCCAACTCCATCTTGCTTAGGGGGCGGAGCCTGCACTCACCGCCACGGCTTAAGAGGCCTGAGGGAGGCTTCCGGGACACTGCTGCTGTTGCTGCTCTAGTGAGTGCTGGGTGGTCCGCTCCCTTTCCTGCCAACTCCATCTGGCCTAGGGGGCCGAGCCTGCACTCACCGCCACAGCTTAAGAGGCCTGAGGGAGGCTTCCGGGACACTGCTGCTGCTGCTGCTGCTCTAGTGAGTGCTGGGTGGTCCGCTCCCTTTCCTGCCAACTCCATCTGGCCTAGGGGGTGGAGCCTGCACTCACCGCCACAGCTTAAGAGGCCTGAGGGAGGCTTCCGGGACACTGCTGCTGCTGCTGCTCTAGTGAGTGCTGGGTGGGCCGCTCCCTTTCCTGCCAACTCCATCTTGCTTAGGGGGCGGAGCCTGCACTCACCGCCACGGCTTAAGAGGCCTGAGGGAGGCTTCCGGGACACTGCTGCTGTTGCTGCTCTAGTGAGTGCTGGGTGGTCCGCTCCCTTTCCTGCCAACTCCATCTGGCCTAGGGGGCCGAGCCTGCACTCACCGCCACAGCTTAGGAGGCCTGAGGGAGGCTTCCGGGACACTGCTCCTCTTGCTGCTCTAGTGAGTGCTGGGTGGGCCGCTCCCTTCCCTGCCAACTCCATCTGGCCTAGGGGGCCGAGCCTGCACTCACCGCCACAACTTAAGAGGCCTGAGGGAGGCTTCCGGGACACTGCTGCTGCTGCTGCTCTAGTGATTGCTGAGTGGACCGCTCCCTTTCCTTCCAACTCCATCTGGCCCAGGGGGCGGAGGCTGCACTCACCGCCACAGCTTAAGAGGCCTGAGGGATGCCTCCTGGACACTGCTGCTGCTGCTCTAGTGAGTGCTGGGTGGGCCGCTCCCTTTCCTGCCAACTCCATCTTGCCTAGGGGGCGGAGCCTGCACTCACCGCCACGGCTTAAGAGGCCTGAGGGAGGCTTCCGGGACACTGCTGCTGTTGCTGCTCTAGTGAGTGCTGGGTGGTCCGCTCCCTTTCCTGCCAACTCCATCTGGCCTAGGGGGCCGAGCCTGCACTCACCCCCACAGCTTAGGAGGCCTGAGGGAGGCTTCCGGGACACTGCTGCTGTTGCTGCTCTAGTGAGTGCTGGGTGGGCCGCTCCCTTTCCTGCCAACTCCATCTGGCCTAGGGGGCGGAGCCTGCACTCACCGCCACAGCTTAAGAGGCCTGAGGGAGGCTTCCGGGACACTGCTGCTGCTGCTGCTCTCGTGATTGCTGAGTGGACCGCTCCCTTTCCTGCCAACTCCATCTGGCCTAGGGGGCGGAGGCTGCACTCACCGCCACGGCTTAAGAGGCCTGAGGGATGCTTCCGGGACACTGCTGCTGCTGCTCTAGTGAGTGCTGGGTGGGCCGCTCCCTTTCCTGCCAACTGCATCTAGCCTAGGGGCGGATCCTGCACTCACCGCCACAGCTTAAGAGGCCTGCGGGAGGCTTCCGCGACACTGCTGCTGTTGCTGCTGCTGCTCTAGTGAGTGCTGGGTGGGCAGCTCCCTTTCCTGCCAACTCCATCTGGCCTAGGGGGCAGAGCCTGCACTCACCGCCACAGCTTAAGAGGCCTGAGGGAGGCTTCCTGGACACTGCTGCTGCTGCTGCTCTAGTGATTGCTGAGTGGACCGCTTCCTTTCCTGCCAACTCCATCTGGCCCAGGGGGCGGAGGCTGCACTCACCGCCACAGCTTAAGAGGCCTGAGGGATGACTCCTGGACACTGCTGCTGCTGCTCTACTGAGTGCTGGGTGGGCCGCTCCCTTTCCTGCCAACTCCATCTGGCCTAGGGGGCGGAGCCTGCACTCACCGCCACGGCTTAAGAGGCCTGAGGGAGGCTTCCGGGACACTGCTGCTGTTGCTGCTCTAGTGAGTGCTGGGTGGTCCGCTCCCTTTCCTGCCAACTCCATCTGGCCTAGGGGACCGAGCCTGCACTCAGCACCACAGCTTAGGAGGCCTGAGGGAGGCTTCCGGGACACTGCTGCTGTTGCTGCTCTAATGAGTGCTGGGTGGGCCGCTCCCTTCCCTGCCAACTCCATCTGGCCTAGGGGGCCGAGCCTGCACTCACCGCCACAGCTTAAGAGGCCTGAGGGAGGCTTCCGGGACACTGCTGCTGCTGCTGCTCTAGTGATTGCTGAGTGGACCGCTCCCATTCCTGCCATCTCCATCTGGCCCAGGGGGCGGAGGCTGCACTCACCGCCACAGCTTAAGAGGCCTGAGGGATGCTTCCGGGACACTGCTGTTGCTGCTCTAGTGAGTGCTGGGTGGGCCGCTCCCTTTCCTGCAAACTGCATCTGGCCTAGGGGCGGAGCCTGCACTCACCGCCACAGCTTAAGAGGCCTGAGGGAGGTTTCCGGGACACTGCTGCTGTTGCTGCTGCTGCTCTAGTGAGTGCTGGGTGGGCCGATCTCTTTCCTGCCAACTCCATCTGGCCTACGGGGCGGAGCTTGCACTCACCGCCACAGCTTAAGACGCCTGAGGGAGGCTTCCGGGACACTGCTGCTGTTGCTGCTGCTGCTCTAGTGAGTGCTGGGTGGGCTGCTCCCTTTCCTGCCAACTCCATCTGGCCTAGGGGGCGGAGCCTGCACTCACCGCCACAGCTTAAGAGGCGAGCGGGAGGCTTCCGGGACACTGCTGCTGTTGCTGCTCTAGTGAGTGCTGGGTGGGCCGCTCCCTTTCCTGCCAACTCCATCTGGCCTAGGGGGCCGAGCCTGCACTCACAGCCACAGCTTAAGAGGCCTGAGGGAGGCTTCCGGGACACTGCTGCTGCTGCTGCTCTAGTGAGTGCTGTGTGGGCCGCTCCTATTCCTGCCAACTGCATCTGGCCCAGGGGGCGGAGCCTGCACTCACCGCCACAGCTTAAGAGGCCTGAGGGAGGCTTCCGGGACACTGCTGCCGCTCTAATGAGTGCTGGGTGGGCCGCTCCCTTTCCTACCAACTCCATCTGGCCTAGGGGGCGGAGCCTGCACTCACCGCCACAACTTAAGAGGCCTGCGGGAGGCTTCCGGGACACTGCTGCTGTTGCTGCTCTAGTGAGTGCTGGGTGGGCCGCTCCCTTTCCTGCCAACTCCATGTGGCCTAGGGGGCGGACTCTGCACTCACCGCCACAGCTTAAGAGGCCTGAGGGAGGCTTCCGGGACACTGCTGCTGCTGCTCTAGTGCGTGCTGGGTGGGCCGCTCCCTTTCCTGCCAACTCCATCTTGCCTAGGGGGCGTAGCCTGCACTCACCGCCACGGCTTAAGAGGCCTGAGGGAGGCTTCCGCGACACTGCTGCTGTTGCTGCTGCTGCTCTAGTGAGTGCTGGGTGGGCCGCTCCCTTTCCTGCCAACTCCATCTGGCCTAGGGGGCCGAGCCTGCACTCACCGCCACAGCTTAGGAGGCCTGAGGGCGGCTTCCGGGACACTGCTGCTGTTGCTGCTCTAGTGAGTGCTGGGTGGGCCGCTCCCTTCCCTGCCAACTCCATCTGGCCTAGGGTGTGGAGCCCGCACTCACCGCCACAGCTTAAGAGGCCTGAGGGAGGCTTCTGGGACACTGCTGCTGCTGCTGCTCTAGTGATTGCTGAGTGGACCGCTCCCTTTCCTGTCAACTCCATCTGGCCCAGGGGGCGGAGGCTGCACTCACCGCCACAGCTTAAGAGGCCTGAGGGATGCTTCTGGGACACTGCTGCTGCTGCTCTAGTGAGTGCTGGGTGGGCCGCTCCCTTTCCTGCCAACTCCATCTGGCCTAGGGGGCGGAGCTTGCACTCACCGCCACAGCTTAAGACGCCTGAGGGAGGCTTCCGGGACACTGCTGCTGCTGCTGCTCTAGTGATTGCTGAGTGGACCGCTCCCTTTCCTGTCAACTCCATCTGGCCCAGGGGGCGGAGGCTGCACTCACCGCCACAGCTTAAGAGGCCTGAGGGATGCTTCTGGGACACTGCTGCTGCTGCTCTAGTGAGTGCTGGGTGGGCCGCTCCCTTTCCTGCCAACTCCATCTGGCCTAGGGGGCGGAGTCTGCACTCTCCGCCACAGCTTAAGAGGCCTGAGGGAGGCTTCCGGGACACTGCTGCTGTTGCTGCTCTAGTGAGTGCTGGGTGGGCCACTCCCTTTCCTGCCAACTGCATCTGGTCTAGGGGGCGGAGCCTGCAATCACCGCCACAGCTTAAGAGGCCTGAGGGAGGCTTCCGGGACACTGCTGCTGCTGCTGCTCTAGTGATTGCTGAGTGGACCGCTCCCTTTCCTGCCAACTCCATCTGGCCTAGGGGGCGGAGCCTGCACTCACCGCCACGGCTTAAGAGGCCTGCGGGAGGCTTCCGCGACACTGCTGCTGTTGCTGCTGCTCCTCTAGTGAGTGCTGGGTGGGCCGCTCCCTTTCCTGCCAACTCCATCTGGCCTAGGGGGCAGAGCCTGCACTCACCGCCACAGCTTAAGAGGCCTGAGGGAGGCTTCCTGGACACTGCTGCTGCTGCTGCTCTAGTGATTGCTGAGTGGACCGCTCCCTTTCCTGCCAACTCCATCTGGCCCAGGGGGCAGAGGCTGCACTCACCGCCACAGCTTAAGAGGCCTGAGGGATGGCTCCTGGACACTGCTGCTGCTGCTCTAGTGAGTGCTGGGTGGGCCGCTCCCTTTCCTGCCAACTCCATCTGGCCTAGGGGGCCGAGCCTGCACTCACCACCACAGCTTAGGAGGCCTGAGGGAGGCTTCCGGGACACTGCTGCTGTTGCTGCTCTAGTGAGTGCTGGGTGGTCCGCTCCCTTTCCTGCCAACTCCATCTGGCCTAGGGGGCCGAGCCTGCACTCACCGCCACAGCTTAAGAGGCCTGAGGGAGGCTTCCGGGACACTGCTGTTGCTGCTCTAGTGAGTGCTCTGTGGGCCGCTCCCTTTCCTGCAAACTGCATCTGGCCTAGGGGCGGAGCCTGCACTCACCGCCACAGCTTAAGAGGCCTGAGGGAGGCTTCCGGGACACTGCTGCTGTTGCTGCTGCTGCTCTAGTGAGTGCTGGGTGGGCTGCTCCCTTTCCTGCCAACTCCATCTGGCCCAGGGGGCGGAGGCTGCACTCAGCGCCACAGCTTAAGAGGCCTGAGGGAGGTTTCCGGGACACTGCTGCTGTTGCTGCTGCTGCTCTAGTGAGTGCTGGGTGGGCCGATCTCTTTCCTGCCAACTCCATCTGGCCTACGGGGCGGAGCTTGCACTCACCGCCACAGCTTAAGACGCCTGAGGGAGGCTTCCGGGACACTGCTGCTGTTGCTGCTGCTGCTCTAGTGAGTGCTGGGTGGGCCGCTCCCTTTCCTGCCAACTCCATCTGGCCTAGGGGGCGGAGCCTGCACTCACCGCCACAGCTTAAGAGGCGTGCGGGAGGCTTCCGGGACACTGCTGCTGCTCTAGTGATTGCTGAGTGGACCGCTCCCATTCCTGCCAACTCCATCTGGCCCAGGGGGCGGAGGCTGCACTCACCGCCACAGCTTAAGAGGCCTGAGGGATGCTTCCGGGACACTGCTGTTGCTGCTCTAGTGAGTGCTGGGTGGGCCGCTCCCTTTCCTGCAAACTGCATCTGGCCTAGGGGCGGAGCCTGCACTCACCGCCACAGCTTAAGAGGCCTGAGGGAGGTTTCCGGGACACTGCTGCTGTTGCTGCTGCTGCTCTAGTGAGTGCTGGGTGGGCCGATCTCTTTCCTGCCAACTCCATCTGGCCTACGGGGCGGAGCTTGCACTCACCGCCACAGCTTAAGACGCCTGAGGGAGGCTTCCGGGACACTGCTGCTGTTGCTGCTGCTGCTCTAGTGAGTGCTGGGTGGGCCGCTCCCTTTCCTGCCAACTCCATCTGGCCTAGGGGGCGGAGCCTGCACTCACCGCCACAGCTTAAGAGGCGTGCGGGAGGCTTCCGGGACACTGCTGCTGTTGCTGCTCTAGTGAGTGCTGGGTGGGCCGCTCCCTTTCCTGCCAACTCCATCTGGCCTAGGGGGCCGAGCCTGCACTCACAGCCACAGCTTAAGAGGCCTGAGGGAGGCTTCCGGGACACTGCTGCTGCTGCTGCTCTAGTGAGTGCTGTGTGGGCCGCTCCTATTCCTGCCAACTGCATCTGGCCCAGGGGGCGGAGCCTGCACTCACCGCCACAGCTTAAGAGGCCTGAGGGAGGCTTCCGGGACACTGCTGCCGCTCTAGTGAGTGCTGGGTGGGCCGCTCCCTTTCCTACCAACTCCATCTGGCCTAGGGGGCGGAGCCTGCACTCACCGCCACAACTTAAGAGGCCTGCGGGAGGCTTCCGGGACACTGCTGCTGTTGCTGCTCTAGTGAGTGCTGGGTGGGCCGCTCCCTTTCCTGCCAACTCCATGTGGCCTAGGGGGCGGACTCTGCACTCACCGCCACAGCTTAAGAGGCCTGAGGGAGGCTTCCGGGACACTGCTGCTGCTGCTCTAGTGCGTGCTGGGTGGGCCGCTCCCTTTCCTGCCAACTCCATCTTGCCTAGGGGGCGTAGCCTGCACTCACCGCCACGGCTTAAGAGGCCTGAGGGAGGCTTCCGCGACACTGCTGCTGTTGCTGCTGCTGCTCTAGTGAGTGCTGGGTGGGCCGCTCCCTTTCCTGCCAACTCCATCTGGCCTAGGGGGCCGAGCCTGCACTCACCGCCACAGCTTAGGAGGCCTGAGGGCGGCTTCCGGGACACTGCTGCTGTTGCTGCTCTAGTGAGTGCTGGGTGGGCCGCTCCCTTCCCTGCCAACTCCATCTGGCCTAGGGTGTGGAGCCCGCACTCACCGCCACAGCTTAAGAGGCCTGAGGGAGGCTTCTGGGACACTGCTGCTGTTGCTGCTCTAGTGATTGCTGAGTGGACCGCTCCCTTTCCTGTCAACTCCATCTGGCCCAGGGGGCGGAGGCTGCACTCACCGCCACAGCTTAAGAGGCCTGAGGGATGCTTCTGGGACACTGCTGCTGCTGCTCTAGTGAGTGCTGGGTGGGCCGCTCCCTTTCCTGCCAACTCCATCTGGCCTAGGGGGCGGAGCTTGCACTCACCGCCACAGCTTAAGAGGCCTGAGGGAGGCTTCCGCGACACTGCTGCTGTTGCTGCTCTAGTGAGTGCTGGGTGGTCCGCTCCCTTTCCTGCCAACTCCATCTGGCCTAGGGGGCCGAGCCTGCACTCACCGCCACAGCTTAAGAGGCCTGAGGGAGGCTTCCGGGACACTGCTGTTGCTGCTCTAGTGAGTGCTGGGTGGGCCGCTCCCTTTCCTGCAAACTGCATCTGGCCTAGGGGCGGAGCCTGCACTCACCGCCACAGCTTAAGAGGCCTGAGGGAGGCTTCCGGGACACTGCTGCTGTTGCTGCTGCTGCTCTAGTGAGTGCTGGGTGGGCCGCTCCCTTTCCTGCCAACTCCATCTGGCCCAGGGGGCGGAGGCTGCACTCACCGCCACAGCTTAAGAGGCCTGAGGGAGGTTTCCGGGACACTGCTGCTGTTGCTGCTGCTGCTCTAGTGAGTGCTGGGTGGGCCGCTCCCTTTCCTGCCAACTCCATCTGGCCTAGGGGGCGGAGCCTGCACTCACCGCCACAGCTTAAGACGCCTGAGGGAGGCTTCCGGGACACTGCTGCTGTTGCTGCTGCTGTTCTAGTGAGTGCTGGGTGGGCCGCTCCCTTTCCTGCCAACTCCATCTGGCCTAGGGGGCGGAGCCTGCACTCACCGCCACAGCTTAAGACGCCTGAGGGAGGCTTCCGGGACACTGCTGCTGTTGCTGCTGCTGCTCTAGTGAGTGCTGGGTGGGCCGCTCCCTTTCCTGCCAACTCCATCTGGCCTAGGGGGCGGAGGCTGCACTCACCGCCACAGCTTAAGAGGCCTGAGGGATGGCTCCTGGACACTGCTGCTGCTGCTCTAGTGAGTGCTGGGTGGGCCGCTCCCTTTCCTGCCAACTCCATCTGGCCTAGGGGGCCGAGCCTGCACTCACCACCACAGCTTAGGAGGCCTGAGGGAGGCTTCCGGGACACTGCTGCTGTTGCTGCTCTAGTGAGTGCTGGGTGGTCCGCTCCCTTTCCTGCCAACTCCATCTGGCCTAGGGGGCCGAGCCTGCACTCACCGCCACAGCTTAAGAGGCCTGAGGGAGGCTTCCGGGACACTGCTGTTGCTGCTCTAGTGAGTGCGGGGTGGGCCGCTCCCTTTCCTGCAAACTGCATCTGGCCTAGGGGCGGAGCCTGCACTCACCGCCACAGCTTAAGAGGCCTGAGGGAGGCTTCCGGGACACTGCTGCTGTTGCTGCTGCTGCTCTAGTGAGTGCTGGGTGGGCCGCTCCCTTTCCTGCCAACTCCATCTGGCCCAGGGGGCGGAGGCTGCACTCACCGCCACAGCTTAAGAGGCCTGAGGGAGGTTTCCGGGACACTGCTGCTGTTGCTGCTGCTGCTCTAGTGAGTGCTGGGTGGGCCGCTCCCTTTCCTGCCAACTCCATCTGGCCTAGGGGGCGGAGCCTGCACTCACCGCCACAGCTTAAGACGCCTGAGGGAGGCTTCCGGGACACTGCTGCTGTTGCTGCTGCTGTTCTAGTGAGTGCTGGGTGGGCCGCTCCCTTTCCTGCCAACTCCATCTGGCCTAGGGGGCGGAGCCTGCACTCACCGCCACAGCTTAAGACGCCTGAGGGAGGCTTCCGGGACACTGCTGCTGTTGCTGCTGCTGCTCTAGTGAGTGCTGGGTGGGCCGCTCCCTTTCCTGCCAACTCCATCTGGCCTAGGGGGCGGAGCCTGCACTCACCGCCACAGCTTAAGAGGCGTGCGGGAGGCTTCCGGGACACTGCTGCTGTTGCTGCTCTAGTGAGTGCTGGGTGGGCCGCTCCCTTTCCTGCCAACTCCTTCTGGCCTAGGGGGCCGAGCCTGCACTCACAGCCACAGCTTAAGAGGCCTGAGGGAGGCTTCCGGGACACTGCTGCTGCTGCTGCTCTAGTGAGTGCTGTGTGGGCCGCTCCTATTTCTGCCAACTGCATCTGGCCCAGGGGGCGGAGCCTGCACTCACCGCCACAGCTTAAGAGGCCTGAGGGAGGCTTCCGGGACACTGCTGCTGCTCTAATGAGTGCTGGGTGGGCCGCTCCCTTTCCTGCCAACTCCATCTGGCCTAGGGGGCCGAGCCTGCACTCACCGCCACAACTTAAGAGGCCTGCGGGAGGCTTCCGGGACACTGCTGCTGTTGCTGCTCTAGTGAGTGCTGGGTGGGCCGCTCCATTTCCTGCCAACTCCATGTGGCCTAGGGGGCGGACTCTGCACTCACCGCCACAGCTTAAGAGGCCTGAGGGAGGCTTCCGGGACACTGCTGCTGCTGCTCTAGTGCGTGCTGGGTGGGCCGCTCCCTTTCCTGCCAACTCCATCTTGCCTAGGGGGCGTAGCCTGCACTCACCGCCACGGCTTAAGAGGCCTGAGGGAGGCTTCCGCGACACTGCTGCTGTTGCTGCTGCTGCTCTAGTGAGTGCTGGGTGGGCCGCTCCCTTTCCTGCCAACTCCATCTGGCCTAGGGGGCCGAGCCTGCACTCACCGCCACAGCTTAGGAGGCCTGAGGGCGGCTTCCGGGACACTGCTGCTGTTGCTGCTCTAGTGAGTGCTGGGTGGGCCGCTCCCTTCCCTGCCAACTCCATCTGGCCTAGGGAGCGGAGCCTGCACTCACCGCCACAGCTTAAGAGGCCTGAGGGAGGCTTCTGGGACACTGCTGCTGCTGCTCTAGTGATTGCTGAGTGGACCGCTCCCTTTCCTGTCAACTCCATCTGGCCCAGGGGGCGGAGGCTGCACTCACCGCCACAGCTTAAGAGGCCTGAGGGATGCTTCTGGGACACTGCTGCTGCTGCTCTAGTGAGTGCTGGGTGGGCCGCTCCCTTTCCTGCCAACTCCATCTGGCCTAGGGGGCGGAGCTTGCACTCACCGCCACAGCTTAAGACGCCTGAGGGAGGCTTCCGGGACACTGCTGCTGCTGCTGCTGCTGCTCTAGTGAGTGCTGTGTGGGCCGCTCCTATTCCTGCCAACTGCATCTGGCCCAGGGGGCGGAGCATGCACTCACCGCCACAGCTTAAGAGGCCTGAGGGAGGCTTCCGGGACACTGCTGCTGCTGCTCTAGTGAGTGCTGGGTGGGCCGCTCCCTTTCCTTCCAACTGCATCTGGCCTAGGGGCGTAGCCTGCACTCACCGCCACAGCTTAAGAGGCCTGAGGGAGGCTTCCGCGACACTGCTGCTGTTGCTGCTCTAGTGAGTGCTGGGTGGGCCGCTCCCTTTCCTGCCAACTCCATCTGGCCTAGGGGGCGGAGCCTGCACTCACCGCCACGGCTTAAGAGGCCTGAGGGAGGCTTCCGCGACACTGCTGCTGTTGCTGCTGCTGCTCTAGTGAGTGCTGGGTGGGCCGCTCCCTTTCCTGCCAACTCCATCTGGCCTAGGGGGCCGAGCCTGCACTCACCGCCACAGCTTAGGAGGCCTGAGGGCGGCTTCCGGGACACTGCTGCTGTTGCTGCTCTAGTGAGTGCTGGGTGGGCCGCTCCCTTCCCTGCCAACTCCATCTGGCCTAGGGAGCGGAGCCTGCACTCACCGCCACAGCTTAAGAGGCCTGAGGGAGGCTTCTGGGACACTGCTGCTGCTGCTCTAGTGATTGCTGAGTGGACCGCTCCCTTTCCTGTCAACTCCATCTGGCCCAGGGGGCGGAGGCTGCACTCACCGCCACAGCTTAAGAGGCCTGAGGGATGCTTCTGGGACACTGCTGCTGCTGCTCTAGTGAGTGCTGGGTGGGCCGCTCCCTTTCCTGCCAACTCCATCTGGCCTAGGGGGCGGAGCTTGCACTCACCGCCACAGCTTAAGACGCCTGAGGGAGGCTTCCGGGACACTGCTGCTGCTGCTGCTGCTGCTCTAGTGAGTGCTGTGTGGGCCGCTCCTATTCCTGCCAACTGCATCTGGCCCAGGGGGCGGAGCATGCACTCACCGCCACAGCTTAAGAGGCCTGAGGGAGGCTTCCGGGACCCTGCTGCTGCTGCTCTAGTGAGTGCTGGGTGGGCCGCTCCCTTTCCTGCCAACTGCATCTGGCCTAGGGGCGTAGCCTGCACTCACCGCCACAGCTTAAGAGGCCTGAGGGAGGCTTCCGCGACACTGCTGCTGTTGCTGCTCTAGTGCGTGCTGGGTGGGCCGCTCCCTTTCCTGCCAACTGCATCTTGCCTAGGGGGCCGAGCATGCACTCACCGCCACAGCTTAGGAGGCCTGAGGGCGGCTTCCGGGACACTGCTGCTGTTGCTGCTCTAGTGAGTGCTGGGTGGGCCGCTCCCTTCCCTTCCAACTCCATCTGGCCTAGGGGGCGGAGCCTGCACTCACCGCCACAGCTTAAGAGGCCTGAGGTTGGCTTCTGGGACACTGCTGCTGCTGCTCTACTGAGTGCTGGGTGGGCCGCTCCCTTTCCTGCCAACTGCATCTGGCCTAGGGGCGGACCCTGCACTCACCGCCACAGCTTAAGAGGCCTGCGGGAGGCTTCCGCGACACTGCTGCTGTTGCTGCTGCTGCTCTAGTGAGTGCTGGGTGGGCCACTCCCTTTCCTGCCAACTCCATCTGGCCTAGGGGGCAGAGCCTGCACTCACCGCCACAGCTTAAGAGGCCTGAGGGAGGCTTCCTGGACACTGCTGCTGCTGCTGCTCTAGTGATTGCTGAGTGGACCGCTCCCTTTCCTGCCAACTCCATCTGGCCCAGGGGGCGGAGGCTGCACTCACCGCCACAGCTTAAGAGGCCTGAGGGATGACTCCTGGACACTGCTGCTGCTGCTCTAGTGAGTGCTGGGTGGGCCGCTCCCTTTCCTGCCAACTCCATCTGGCCTAGGGGGCGGAGCCTGCACTCACCGCCACGGCTTAAGAGGCCTGAGGGAGGCTTCCGGGACACTGCTGCTGTTGCTGCTCTAGTGAGTGCTGGGTGGTCCGCTCCCTTTCCTGCCAACTCCATCTGGCCTAGGGGGCCGAGCCTGCACTCACCACCACAGCTTAGGAGGCCTGAGGGAGGCTTCCGGGACACTGCTGCTGTTGCTGCTCTAGTGAGTGCTGGGTGGGCCGCTCCCTTCCCTGCCAACTCCATCTGGCCTAGGGGGCCGAGCCTGCACTCACCGCCACAGCTTAAGAGGCCTGAGGGAGGCTTCCGGGACACTGCTGCTGCTGCTGCTCTAGTGATTGCTGAGTGGACCGCTCCCATTCCTGCCAACTCCATCTGGCCCAGGGGGCGGAGGCTGCACTCACCGCCACAGCTTAAGAGGCCTGAGGGAGGCTTCCTGGACACTGCTGCTGCTGCTGCTCTAGTGATTGCTGAGTGGACCGCTCCCATTCCTGCCAACTCCATCTGGCCCAGGGGGCGGAGGCTGCACTCACCGCCACAGCTTAAGAGGCCGGAGGGAGGCTTCCGGGACACTGCTGCTGCTGCTGCTCTAGTGATTGCTGAGTGGACCGCTCCCATTCCTGCCAACTCCATCTGGCCCAGGGGGCGGAGGCTGCACTCACCGCCACAGCTTAGGAGGCCTGAGGGAGGCTTCCGGGACACTGCTGTTGCTGCTCTAGTGAGTGCTGGGTGGGCCGCTCCCTTTCCTGCAAACTGCATCTGGCCTAGGGGCGGAGCCTGCACTCACCGCCACAGCTTAAGAAGCCTGAGGGAGGTTTCCGGGACACTGCTGCTGTTGCTGCTGCTGCTCTAGTGAGTGCTGGGTGGGCAGATCTCTTTCCTGCCAACTCCATCTGGCCTACGGGGCGGAGCTTGCACTCACCGCCACAGCTTAAGACGCCTGAGGGAGGCTTCCGGGACACTGCTGCTGTTGCTGCTGCTGCTCTAGTGAGTGCTGAGTGGGCCGCTCCCTTTCCTGCCAACTCCATCTGGCCTAGGGGGCGGAGCCTGCACTCAACGCCACAGCTTAAGAGGCGTGCGGGAGGCTTCCGGGACACTGCTGCTGCTGCTGCTCTAGTGATTGCTGAGTGGACCGCTCCCTTTCCTGCCAACTCCATCTGGCCCAGGGGGCGGAGGCTGCACTCACCGCCACAGCTTAAGAGGCCTGAGGGATGCTTCCGGGACACTGCTGCTGCTGCTCTAGTGCGTGCTGGGTGTGCCGCTCCCTTTCCTGCCAACTGCATCTGGCCTAGGGGCGGAGCCTGCACTCACCGCCACAGCTTAAGACGCCTGAGGGAGGCTTCCAGGACACTGCTGCTGTTGCTGCTGCTGCTCTAGTGAGTGCTGGGTGGGCCGATCCCTTTCCTGCCAACTCCATCTGGCCTAGGGGGTGGAGCTTGCACTCACCGCCACAGCTTAAGACGCCTGAGGGAGGCTTCCGGGACACTGCTGCTGCTGCTCTAGTGAGTGCTGGGTGGGCCGATCCCTTTCCTGCCAACTCCATCTGGCCTAGGGGGTGGAGCTTGCACTCACCGCCACAGCTTAAGACGCCTGAGGGAGGCTTCCGGGACACTGCTGTTGCTGCTGCTGCTGCTCTAGTGAGTGCTGTGTGGGCCGCTCCTATTCCTGCCAACTGCATCTTGCCCCGGGGTTCGGAGCCTGCACTCACCGCCACAGCTTAAGAGGCCTGAGGGAGGCTTCCGGGACACTGCTGCTGCTGCTCTAGTGAGTGCTGGGTGGGCCGCTCCCTTTCCTGCCAACTGTATCTGGCCTAGGGGGCCGAGCCTGCACTCACCACCACAGCTTAAGAGGCCTGAGGGAGGCTTCCGCGACACTGCTGCTGTTGCTGCTGCTGCTCTAGTGAGTGCTGGGTGGGCCGCTCCCTTTCCTGCCAACTCCATCTGGCCTAGGGGGCGGAGCCTGCACTCACTGCCACAGCTTAAGAGGCCTGAGGGAGGCTTCCGGGACACTGCTGCTGCTGCTGCTCTAGTGAGTGCTGGGTGGGCCGCTCCCTTTCCTGCCAACTCCATCTGGCCTAGGGGGCAGAGCCTGCACTCACCGCCACAGCTTAAGAGGCCTGAGGGAGGCTTCCGGGACACTGCTGCTGCTGCTGCTCTAGTGATTGCTGAGTGGACCGCTCCCTTTCCTTCCAACTCCATCTGGCCCAGGGGGCGGAGGCTGCACTCACCGCCACAACTTAAGAGGCCTGAGGGATGCCTCCTGGACACTGCTGCTGCTGCTCTAGTGAGTGCTGGGTGGGCCGCTCCCTTTCCTGCCAACTCCATCTGGCCTAGGGGGCGGAGCCTGCACTCACCGCCACGGCTTAAGAGGCCTGAGGGAGGTTTCCGGGACACTGCTGCTGTTGCTGCTGCTGCTCTAGTGAGTGCTGGGTGGGCCGATCTCTTTCCTGCCAACTCCATCTGGCCTACGGGGCGGAGCTTGCACTCACCGCCACAGCTTAAGACGCCTGAGGGAGGCTTCCGGGACACTGCTGCTGTTGCTGCTGCTGCTCTAGTGAGTGCTGGGTGGGCCGCTCCTATTCCTGCCAACTGCATCTGGCCCAGGGGGCGGAGCCTGCACTCACCGCCACAGCTTAAGAGGCCTGAGGGAGGCTTCCGGGACACTGCTGCTGCTCTAATGAGTGCTGGGTGGGCCGCTCCCTTTCCTGCCAACTCCATCTGGCCTAGGGGGCGGAGCCTGCACTCACCGCCACAGCTTAAGAGGCCTGAGGGAGGTTTCCGGGACACTGCTGCTGTTGCTGCTGCTGCTCTAGTGAGTGCTGGGTGGGCCGATCTCTTTCCTGCCAACTCCATCTGGCCTACGGGGCGGAGCTTGCACTCACTGCCACAGCTTAAGACGCCTGAGGGAGGCTTCCGGGACACTGCTGCTGTTGCTGCTGCTGCTCTAGTGAGTGCTGGGTGGGCCGCTCCTATTCCTGCCAACTGCATCTGGCCCAGGGGGCGGAGCCTGCACTCACCGCCACAGCTTAAGAGGCCTGAGGGAGGCTTCCGGGACACTGCTGCTGCTCTAATGAGTGCTGGGTGGGCCGCTCCCTTTCCTGCCAACTCCATCTGGCCTAGGGGGCGGAGCCTGCACTCACCGCCACAACTTAAGAGGCCTGCGGGAGGCTTCCGGGACACTGCTGCTGTTGCTGCTCTAGTGAGTGCTGGGTGGGCCGCTCCCTTTCCTGCCAACTCCATGTGGCCTAGGGGGCCGAGCCTGCACTCACCGCCACAGCTTAAGAGGCCTGAGGGAGGCTTCCGGGACACTGCTGCTGCTGCTGCTCTAGTGCGTGCTGGGTGGGCCGCTCCCTTTCCTGCCAACTCCATCTTGCCTAGGGGGCGTAGCCTGCACTCACCGCCACGGCTTAAGAGGCCTGAGGGAGGCTTCCGCGACACTGCTGCTGTTGCTGCTGCTGCTCTAGTGAGTGCTGGGTGGGCCGCTCCCTTCCCTGCCAACTCCATCTGGCCTAGGGTGTGGAGCCCGCACTCACCGCCACAGCTTAAGAGGCCTGAGGGAGGCTTCTGGGACACTGCTGCTGCTGCTCTAGTGATTGCTGAGTGGACCGCTCCCTTTCCTGTCAACTCCATCTGGCCCAGGGGGCGGAGGCTGCACTCACCGCCACAGCTTAAGAGGCCTGAGGGATGCTTCTGGGACACTGCTGCTGCTGCTCTAGTGAGTGCTGGATGGGCCGCTCCCTTTCCTGCCAACTGCATCTGGCCTAGGGGCGGAGCCTGCACTCACCGCCACAGCTTAAGAGGCCTGAGGGAGGCTTCCGCGACACTGCTGCTGTTGCTGCTCTAGTGAGTGCTGGGTGGGCCGCTCCCTTTCCTGCCAACTCCATCTGGCCTAGGGGGCGGAGCCTGCACTCACCGCCACAGCTTAAGAGGCCTGAGGGAGGCTTCCGGGACACTGCTGCTGCTGCTCTAGTGAGTGCTGGGTGGGCCGCTCCCTTTCCTGCCAACTCCATCTGGCCTAGGGGGCGGAGTCTGCACTCTCCGCCACAGCTTAAGAGGCCTGAGGGAGGCTTCCGGGACACTGCTGCTGTTGCTGCTCTAGTGAGTGCTGGGTGGGCCACTCCCTTTCCTGCCAACTCCATCTGGTCTAGGGGGCGGAGCCTGCAATCACCGCCACAGCTTAAGAGGCCTGAGGGAGGCTTCCGGGACACTGCTGCTGCTGCTGCTCTAGTGATTGCTGAGTGGACAGCTCCCTTTCCTGCCAACTCCATCTGGCCTAGGGCGCGGAGCCTGCACTCACCGCCACAGCTTAAGAGGCCTGAGGGAGGCTTCCGGGACACTGCTGCTGTTGCTGCTCTAGTGAGTGCTGGGTGGGCCGCTCCCTTTCCTGCCAACTCCATCTGGCCTAGGGGGCGGAGCCTGCACTCACCGCCACAGCTTAAGAGGCCTGAGGGAGGCTTCCGGGACACTGCTGCTGCTGCTGCTCCAGTGATTGCTGAGTGGACCGCTCCCTTTCCTGCCAACTCCATCTGGCCTAGGGGGCGGAGGCTGCACTCACTGCCACGGCTTAAGAGGCCTGAGGGATGCTTCCGGGACACTGCTGCTGCTGCTCTAGTGAGTGCTGGGTGGGCCGCTCCCTTTCCTGCCAACTCCATCTGGCCTAGGGGGCAGAGCCTGCACTCACCGCCACAGCTTAAGAGGCCTGAGGGAGGCTTCCTGGACACTGCTGCTGCTGCTGCTCTAGTGATTGCTGAGTGGACCGCTTCCTTTCCTGCTAACTCCATCTGGCCCAGGGGGCGGAGGCTGCACTCACCGCCACAGCTTAAGAGGCCTGAGGGATGACTCCTGGACACTGCTGCTGCTGCTCTAGTGAGTGCTGGGTGGGCCGCTCCCTTTCCTGCCAACTCCATCTGGCCTAGGGGGCGGAGCCTGCACTCACCGCCACGGCTTAAGAGGCCTGAGGGAGGCTTCCGGGACACTGCTGCTGTTGCTGCTCTAGTGAGTGCTGGGTGGTCCGCTCCCTTTCCTGCCAACTCCATCTGGCCTAGGGGACCGAGCCTGCACTCAGCACCACAGCTTAGGAGGCCTGAGGGAGGCTTCCGGGACACTACTGCTGTTGCTGCTCTAATGAGTGCTGGGTGGGCCGCTCCCTTCCCTGCCAACTCCATCTGGCCTAGGGGGCCGAGCCTGCACTCACCGCCACAGCTTAAGAGGCCTGAGGGAGGCTTCCGGGACACTGCTGCTGCTGCTGCTCTAGTGATTGCTGAGTGGACCGCTCCCATTCCTGCCAACTCCATCTGGCCCAGGGGGCGGAGGCTGCACTCACCGCCACAGCTTAAGAGGCCTGAGGGATGCTTCCGGGACACTGCTGTTGCTGCTCTAGTGAGTGCTGGGTGGGCCGCTCCCTTTCCCGCAAACTGCATCTGGCCTAGGGGCGGAGCCTGCACTCACCGCCACAGCTTAAGAGGCCTGAGGGAGGTTTCCGGGACACTGCTGCTGTTGCTGCTGCTGCTCTAGTGAGTGCTGGGTGGGCCGATCTCTTTCCTGCCAACTCCATCTGGCCTACGGGGCGGAGCTTGCACTCACCGCCACAGCTTAAGACGCCTGAGGGAGGCTTCCGGGACACTGCTGCTGTTGCTGCTGCTGCTCTAGTGAGTGCTGGGTGGGCCGCTCCCTTTCCTGCCAACTCCATCTGGCCTAGGGGGCGGAGCCTGCACTCACCGCCACAACTTAAGAGGCCTGCGGGAGGCTTCCGGGACACTGCTGCTGTTGCTGCTCTAGTGAGTGCTGGGTGGGCCGCTCCATTTCCTGCCAACTCCATGTGGCCTAGGGGGCGGACTCTGCACTCACCGCCACAGCTTAAGAGGCCTGAGGGAGGCTTCCGGGACACTGCTGCTGCTGCTCTAGTGCGTTCTGGGTGGGCCGCTCCCTTTCCTGCCAACTCCATCTTGCCTAGGGGGCGTAGCCTGCACTCACCGCCACGGCTTAAGAGGCCTGAGGGAGCCTTCCTCGACACTGCTGCTGTTGCTGCTGCTGCTCTAGTGAGTGCTGGGTGGGCCGCTCCCTTTCCTGCCAACTCCATCTGGCCTAGGGGGCCGAGCCTGCACTCACCGCCACAGCTTCGGAGGCCTGAGGGCGGCTTCCGGGACACTGCTGCTGTTGCTGCTCTAGTGAGTGCTGGGTGGGCCGCTCCCTTCCCTGCCCACTGCATCTGGCCTAGGGAGCGGAGCCTGCACTCACCGCCACAGCTTAAGAGGCCTGAGGGAGGCTTCTGGGACACTGCTGCTGCTGCTCTAGTGATTGCTGAGTGGACCGCTCCCTTTCCTGTCAACTCCATCTGGCCCAGGGGGCGGAGGCTGCACTCACCGCCACAGCTTAAGAGGCCTGAGGGATGCTTCTGGGACACTGCTGCTGCTGCTGCTCTAGTGAGTGCTGGGTGGGCCGCTCCCTTTCCTGCCAACTCCATCTGGCCTAGGGGGCGGAGCTTGCACTCACCGCCACAGCTTAAGACGCCTGAGGGAGGCTTCCGGGACACTGCTGCTGCTGCTGCTGCTGCTCTAGTGAGTGCTGTGTGGGCCGCTCCTATTCCTGCCAACTGCATCTGGCCCAGGGGGCGGAGCATGCACTCACCGCCACAGCTTAAGAGGCCTGAGGGAGGCTTCCGGGACACTGCTGCTGCTGCTCTAGTGAGTGCTGGGTGGGCCGCTCCCTTTCCTGCCAACTGCATCTGGCCTAGGGGCGGAGCCTGCACTCACCGCCACAGCTTAAGAGGCCTGAGGGAGGCTTCCGCGACACTGCTGCTGTTGCTGCTCTAGTGAGTGCTGGGTGGGCCGCTCCCTTTCCTGCCAACTGCATCTGGCCCAGGGGGCGGAGCCTGCACTCACCGCCACAGCTTAAGAGGCCTGAGGGAGGTTTCCGGGACACTGCTGCTGTTGCTGCTGCTGCTCTAGTGAGTGCTGGGTGGGCCGATCTCTTTCCTGCCAACTCCATCTGGCCTACGGGGCGGAGCTTGCACTCACCGCCACAGCTTAAGACGCCTGAGGGAGGCTTCCGGGACACTGCTGCTGTTGCTGCTGCTGCTCTAGTGAGTGCTGGGTGGGCCGCTCCCTTTCCTGCCAACTCCATCTGGCCTAGGGGGCGGAGCCTGCACTCACCGCCACAGCTTAAGAGGCGTGCGGGAGGCTTCCGGGACAGTGCTGCTGTTGCTGCTCTAGTGAGTGCTGGGTGGGCCGCTCCCTTTCCTGCCAACTCCATCTGGCCTAGGGGGCCGAGCCTGCACTCACAGCCACAGCTTAAGAGGCCTGAGGGAGGCTTCCGGGACACTGCTGCTGCTGCTGCTCTAGTGAGTGCTGTGTGGGCCGCTCCTATTCCTGCCAACTGCATCTGGCCCAGGGGGCGGAGCCTGCACTCACCGCCACAGCTTAAGAGGCCTGAGGGAGGCTTCCGGGACACTGCTGCTGCTCTAATGAGTGCTGGGTGGGCCGCTCCCTTTCCTGCCAACTCCATCTGGCCTAGGGGGCGGAGCCTGCACTCACCGCCACAACTTAAGAGGCCTAAAGGAGGCTTCCGGGACACTGCTGCTGCTGCTCTAGTGCGTGCTGGTTGGGCCGCTCCCTTTCCTGCCAACTCCATCTTGCCTTGGGGGCGTAGCCTGCACTCACCGCCACGGCTTAAGAGGCCTGAGGGAGGCTTCCGCGACACTGCTGCTGTTGCTGCTGCTGCTCTAGTGAGTGCTGGGTGGGCCGCTCCCTTTCCTGCCAACTCCATCTGGCCTAGGGGGCCGAGCCTGCACTCACCGCCACAGCTTAGGAGGCCTGAGGGCGGCTTCCGGGACACTGCTGCTGTTGCTGCTCTAGTGAGTGCTGGGTGGGCCGCTCCCTTCCCTGCCAACTCCATCTGGCCTAGGGTGTGGAGCCCGCACTCACCGCCACAGCTTAAGAGGCCTGAGGGAGGCTTCTGGGACACTGCTGCTGCTGCTCTAGTGATTGCTGAGTGAACCGCTCCCTTTCCTGTCAACTCCATCTGGCCCAGGGGGCGGAGGCTGCACTCACCGCCACAGCTTAAGAGGCCTGAGGGATGCTTCTGGGACACTGCTGCTGCTGCTCTAGTGAGTGCTGGGTGGGCCGCTCCCTTTCCTGCCAACTCCATCTGGCCTAGGGGGCGGAGCTTGCACTCACCGCCACAGCTTAAGACGCCTGAGGGAGGCTTCCGGGACACTGCTGCTGCTGCTGCTCTATTGAGTGCTGTGTGGGCCGCTCCTATTCCTGCCAACTGCATCTGGCCCAGGGGGCGGAGCATGCACTCACCGCCACAGCTTAAGAGGCCTGAGGGAGGCTTCCGGGACACTGCTGCTGCTGCTCTAGTGAGTGCTGGGTGGGCCGCTCCCTTTCCTGCCAACTGCATCTGGCCTAGGGGCGGAGCCTGCACTCACCGCCACAGCTTAAGAGGCCTGAGGGAGGCTTCCGCGACACTGCTGCTGTTGCTGCTCTAGTGAGTGCTGGGTGGGCCGCTCCCTTTCCTGCCAACTCCATCTGGCCTAGGGGGCGGAGCCTGCATTCACCGCCACAGCTTAAGAGGCCTGAGGGAGGCTTCCGGGACACTGCTGCTGCTGCTGCTCTAGTGAGTGCTGGGTGGGCCGCTCCCTTTCCTGCCAACTCCATCTGGCCTAGGGGGCGGAGTCTGCACTCTCCGCCACAGCTTAAGAGGCCTGAGGGAGGCTTCCGGGACACTGCTGCTGTTGCTGCTCTAGTGAGTGCTGGGTGGGCCACTCCCTTTCCTGCCAACTCCATCTGGTCTAGGGGGCGGAGCCTGCAATCACCGCCACAGCTTAAGAGGCCTGAGGGAGGCTTCCGGGACACTGCTGCTGCTGCTGCTCTAGTGATTGCTGAGTGGACCGCTCCCTTTCCTGCCAACTCCATCTGGCCTAGGGGGCGGAGCCTGCACTCACCGCCACAGCTTAAGAGGCCTGAGGGAGGCTTCCGGGACACTGCTGCTGTTGCTGCTCTAGTGAGTGCTGGGTGGGCCGCTCCCTTTCCTGCCAACTCCATCTGGCCTAGGGGGCGGAGCCTGCACTCACCGCCACAGCTTAAGAGGCCTGAGGGAGGCTTCCGGGACACTGCTGCTGCTGCTGCTCCAGTGATTGCTGAGTGGACCGCTCCCTTTCCTGCCAACTCCATCTGGCCCAGGGGGCGGAGGCTGCACTCACCGCCACAGCTTAAGAGGCCTGAGGGATGCTTCCGGGACACTGCTGCTGCTGCTCTAGTGCGTGCTGGGTGTGCCGCTCCCTTTCCTGCCAACTGCATCTTGCCTAGGGGGCCGAGTCTGCACTCACCGCCACAGCTTAGGAGGCCTGAGGGCGGCTTCCGGGACACTGCTGCTGTTGCTGCTATAGTGAGTGCTGGGTGGGCCGCTCCCTTCCCTGCCAACTCCATCTGGCCTAGGGGGCGGAGCCTGCACTCACCGCCACAGCTTAAGAGGCCTGAGGTTGGCTTCTGGGGCACTGCTGCTGTTGCTCTAGTGAGTGCTGGGTGGGCCGCTCCCTTTCCTGCCAACTGCATCTGGCCTAGGGGCGGATCCTGCACTCACCGCCACAGCTTAAGAGGCCTGCGGGAGGCTTCCGCGACACTGCTGCTGTTGCTGCTGCTGCTCTAGTGAGTGCTGGGTGGGCCGCTCCCTTTCCTGCCAACTCCATCTGGCCTAGGGGGCAGAGCCTGCACTCACCGCCACAGCTTAAGAGGCCTGAGGGATGACTCCTGGACACTGCTGCTGCTGCTCTAGTGAGTGCTGGGTGGGCCGCTCCCTTTCCTGCCAACTCCATCTGGCCTAGTGGGCCGAGCCTGCACTCACCACCACAGCTTAGGAGGCCTGAGGGAGGCTTCCGGGACACTGCTGCTGTTGCTGCTCTAGTGAGTGCTGGGTGGTCCGCTCCCTTTCCTGCCAACTCCATCTGGCCTAGGGGGCCGAGCCTGCACTCACCGCCACAGCTTAAGAGGCCTGAGGGAGGCTTCCGGGACACTGCTGCTGCTGCTGCTCTAGTGATTGCTGAGTGGACCGCTCCCATTCCTGCCAACTCCATCTGGCCCAGGCAGCGGAGGCTGCACTCACCGCCACAGCTTAAGAGGCCTGAGGGAGGTTTCCGGGACACTGCTGCTGTTGCTGCTGCTGCTCTAGTGAGTGCTGGGTGGGCCGCTCCCTTTCCTGCCAACTCCATCTGGCCTACGGGGCGGAGCTTGCACTCACCGCCACAGCTTAAGACGCCTGAGGGAGGCTTCCGGGACACTGCTGCTGTTGCTGCTGCTGCTCTAGTGAGTGCTGGGTGGGCCGCTCCCTTTCCTGCCAACTCCATCTGGCCTAGGGGGCGGAGCCTGCACTCACCGCCACAGCTTAAGAGGGGTGCGGGAGGCTTCCGGGACACTGCTGCTGTTGCTGCTCTAGTGAGTGCTGGGTGGGCCTCTCCCTTTCCTGCCAACTCCTTCTGGCCTAGGGGGCCGAGCCTGCACTCACAGCCACAGCTTAAGAGGCCTGAGGGAGGCTTCCGGGACACTGCTGCTGCTGCTGCTCTAGTGAGTGCTGTGTGGGCCGCTCCTATTTCTGCCAACTGCATCTGGCCCAGGGGGCGGAGCCTGCACTCACCGCCACAGCTTAAGAGGCCTGAGGGAGGCTTCCGGGACACTGCTGCTGCTCTAATGAGTGCTGGGTGGGCCGCTCCCTTTCCTGCCAACTCCATCTGGCCTAGGGGGCGGAGCCTGCACTCACCGCCACAACTTAAGAGGCCTGCGGGAGGCTTCCGGGACACTGCTGCTGTTGCTGCTCTAGTGAGTGCTGGGTGGGCCGCTCCATTTCCTGCCAACTCCATGTGGCCTAGGGGGCGGACTCTGCACTCACCGCCACAGCTTAAGAGGCCTGAGGGAGGCTTCCGGGACACTGCTGCTGCTGCTCTAGTGCGTGCTGGGTGGGCCGCTCCCTTTCCTGCCAACTCCATCTTGCCTAGGGGGCGTAGCCTGCACTCACCGCCACGGCTTAAGAGGCCTGAGGGAGGCTTCCGCGACACTGCTGCTGTTGCTGCTGCTGCTCTAGTGAGTGCTGGGTGGGCCGCTCCCTTTCCTGCCAACTCCATCTGACCTAGGGGGCCGAGCCTGCACTCACCGCCACAGCTTAGGAGGCCTGAGGGCGGCTTCCGCGACACTGCTGCTGTTGCTGCTGCTGCTCTAGTGAGTGCTGGGTGGGCCGCTCCCTTTCCTGCCAACTCCATCTGACCTAGGGGGCCGAGCCTGCACTCACCGCCACGGCTTAAGAGGCCTGAGGGAGGCTTCCGCGACACTGCTGCTGTTGCTGCTGCTGCTCTAGTGAGTGCTGGGTGGGCCGCTCCCTTTCCTGCCAACTCCATCTGGCCTAGCGGGCGGAGCCAGCACTTACCGCCACAGCTTAAGAGGCCTGAGGGAGGCTTACGGGACACTGCTGCTGCTGCTCCTCAAGTGATTGCTGAGTGGACCGCTCCCTTTCCTGTCAACTCCATCTGGCCCAGGGGGCGGAGGCTGCACTCACCGCCACAGCTTAAGAGGCCTGAGGGATGCTTCTGGGACACTGCTGCTGCTGCTCTAGTGAGTGCTGGGTGGGCCGCTCCCTTTCCTGCCAACTCCATCTGGCCTAGGGGGCGGAGCTTGCACTCACCGCCACAGCTTAAGACGCCTGAGGGAGGCTTCCGGGACACTGCTGCTGCTGCTGCTGCTGCTCTAGTGAGTGCTGTGTGGGCCGCTCCTATTCCTGCCAACTGCATCTGGCCCAGGGGGCGGAGCATGCACTCACCGCCACAGCTTAAGAGGCCTGAGGGAGGCTTCCGGGACACTGCTGCTGCTGCTCTAGTGAGTGCTGGGTGGGCCGCTCCCTGTCCTGCCAACTGCATCTGGCCTAGGGGCGGAGCCTGCACTCACCGCCACAGCTTAAGAGGCCTGAGGGAGGCTTCCGCGACACTGCTGCTGTTGCTGCTCTAGTGAGTCCTGGGTGGGCCGCTCCCTTTCCTGCCAACTCCATCTGGCCTAGGGGGCGGAGCCTGCACTCACCGCCACAGCTTAAGAGGCCTGAGGGAGGCTTCCGGGACACTGCTGCTGCTGCTCTAGGGAGTGCTGGGTGGGCCGCTCCCTTTCCTGCCAACTCCATCTGGCCTAGGGGGCGGAGTCTGCACTCTCCGCCACAGCTTAAGAGGCCTGAGGGAGGCTTCCGGGACACTGCTGCTGTTGCTGCTCTAGTGAGTGCTGGGTGGGCCACTCCCTTTCCTGCCAACTCCATCTGGTCTAGGGGGCGGAGCCTGCAATCACCGCCACAGCTTAAGAGGCCTGAGGGAGGCTTCCGGGACACTGCTGCTGCTGCTGCTCTAGTGATTGCTGAGTGGACCGCTCCCTTTCCTGCCAACTCCATCTGGCCTAGGGGGCGGAGCCTGCACTCACCGCCACAGCTTAAGAGGCCTGAGGGAGGCTTCCGGGACACTGCTGCTGTTGCTGCTCTAGTGAGTGCTGGGTGGACCGCTCCCTTTCCTGCCAACTCCATCTGGCCTAGGGGGCGGAGCCTGCACTCACCGCCACAGCTTAAGAGGCCTGAGGGAGGCTTCCGGGACACTGCTGCTGCTGCTGCTCTAGTGATTGCTGAGTGGACCGCTCCCTTTCCTGCCAACTCCATCTGGCCCAGGGGGCGGAGGCTGCACTCACCGCCACAGCTTAAGAGGCCTGAGGGATACTTCCGGGACACTGCTGCTGCTGCTCTAGTGCGTGCTGGGTGGGCCGCTCCCTTTCCTGCCAACTGCATCTTGCCTAGGGGGCCGAGCCTGCACTCACCGCCACAGCTTAGGAGGCCTGAGGGTGGCTTCCGGGACACTGCTGCTGTTGCTGCTCTAGTGAGTGCTGGGTGGGCCGCTCCCTTCCCTGCCAACTCCATCTGGCCTAGGGGGCGGAGCCTGCACTCACCGCCACAGCTTAAGAGGCCTGAGGTTGGCTTCTGGGACACTGCTGCTGCTGCTCTAGTGAGTGCTGGGTGGGCCGCTCCCTTTCCTGCCAACTGCATCTGGCCTAGGGGCGGATCCTGCACTCACCGCCACAGCTTAAGAGGCCTGCGGGAGGCTTCCGCGACACTGCTGCTGCTGCTGCTCTAGTGATTGCTGAGTGGACCGCTCCCTTTCCTGCCAACTCCATCTGGCCCAGGGGGCGGAGGCTGCACTCACCGCCACAGCTTAAGAGGCCTGAGGGATGACTCCTGGACACTGCTGCTGCTGCTCTAGTGAGTGCTGGGTGGGCCGCTCCCTTTCCTGCCAACTCCATCTGGCCTAGGGGGCGGAGCCTGCACTCACCGCCACGGCTTAAGAGGCCTGAGGGAGGCTTCCGGGACACTGCTGCTGTTGCTGCTCTAGTGAGTGCTGGGTGGTCCGCTCCCTTTCCTGCCAACTCCATCTGGCCTAGGGGGCGGAGCCTGCACTCACCGCCACAGCTTAGGAGGCCTGAGGGAGGCTTCCGGGACACTGCTGCTGCTGCTCTAGTGAGTGCTGGGTGGGCCGCTCCCTTCCCTGCCAACTCCATCTGGCCTAGGGGGCCGAGCCTGCACTCACCGCCACAGCTTAAGAGGCCTGAGGGATGCTTCCGGGACACTGCTGTTGCTGCTATAGTGAGTGCTGGGTGGGCCGCTCCCTTTCCTGCAAACTGCATCTGGCCTAGGGGCGGAACCTGCACTCACCGCCACAGCTTAAGAGGCCTGAGGGAGGTTTCCGGGACACTGCTGCTGTTGCTGCTGCTGCTCTAGTGAGTGCTGGGTGGGCCGATCCCTTTCCTGCCAACTCCATCTGGCCTAGGGGGCTGAGCTTGCACTCACCGCCACAGCTTAAGACGCCTGAGGGAGGCTTCCGGGACACTGCTGCTGTTGCTGCTGCTGCTCTAGTGAGTGCTGGGTGGGCCGCTCCCTTTCCTGCCAACTCCATCTGGCCTAGGGGGCGGAGCCTGCACTCACCGCCACAGCTTAAGAGGCGTGCGGGAGGCTTCCGGGACACTGCTGCTGTTGCTGCTCTAGTGAGTGCTGGGTGGGCCGCTCCCTTTCCTGCCAACTCCATCTGGCCTAGGGGGCGGAGCCTGCACTCACCCCCACAGCTTAAGAGGCCTGAGGGAGGCTTCCGGGACACTGCTACTGCTCTAATGAGTGCTGGGTGGGCCGCTCCCTTTCCTGCCAACTCCATCTGGCCTAGGGGGCGGAGCCTGCACTCACCGCCACAACTTAAGAGGCCTGCGGGAGGCTTCCGGGACACTGCTGCTGTTGCTGCTCTAGTGAGTGCTGGGTGGGCCGCTCCCTTTCCTGCCAACTCCATGTGGCCTAGGGGGCGGACTCTGCACTCACCGCCACAGCTTAAGAGGCCTGAGGGAGGCTTCCGGGACACTGCTGCTGCTGCTCTAGTGCGTGCTGGGTGGGCCGCTCCCTTTCCTGCCAACTCCATCTTGCCTAGGGAGCGGAGCCTGCACTCACCGCCACGGCTTAATAGGCCTGAGTGAGGCTTCCGAGACACTGCTGCTGTTGCTGCTCTAGTGAGTGCTGGGTGGGCCGCTCCCTTTCCTGCCAACTACATTTGGCCTAGGGGGCCGAGCCTGCACTCACCGCCACGGCTTAAGAGGCCTGAGGGAGGCTTCCGGGACACTGCTGCTGTTGCTGCTCTAGTGAGTGCTGGGTGGGCCGCTCCCTTTCCTGCCAACTCCATCTGGCCTAGGGGGCCGAGCCTGCACTCGCCGCCACAGCTTAAGAGGACTGAGGGAGGCTTCCGGGACACTGCTGCTGTTGCTGCTCTAGTGAGTGCTGGGTGGGCCGCTCACTTTCCTGCCAACTACATTTGGCCTAGGGGGCCGAGCCTGCACTCACCGCCACGGCTTAAGAGGCCTGAGGGATGCTTCCGGGAAACTGCTGCTGCTGCTCTAGTGCGTGCTGGGTGGGCCGCTCCCTTTCATGACAACTCCATCTGGCCTAGGGGGCGGAGCCTGCACTCACCGCCACAGCTTAAGAGGCCTGAGGTTGGCTTCTGGGACACTGCTGCTGCTGCTCTAGTGATTGCTGAGTGGACCGCTCCCTTTCCTGTCAACTCTATCTGGCCCAGGGGGCGGAGGCTGCACTCACCGCCACAGCTTAAGAGGCCTGAGGGATGCTTCAGGGACACTGCTGCTGCTGCTCTAGTGAGTGCTGGGTGGGCCGATCCCTTTCCTGCCAACTCCATCTGGCCTAGGGGGCGGAGCTTGCACTCACCGCCACAGCTTAAGACGCCTGAGGGAGGCTTCCGGGACACTGCTGCTGTTGCTGCTCTAGTGAGTGCTGGGTGGGCCGCTCCCTTTCCTGCCAACTCCATGTGGCCTAGGGGGCGGAGCCTGCACTCACCGCCACGGCTTAAGAGGCCTGAGGGAGGCTTCCGGGACACTGCTGCTGTTGCTGCTCTAGTGAGTGCTGGGTGGTCCACTCCCTTTCCTGCCAACTCCATCTGGCCTAGGGGGCCGAGCCTGCACTCACCGCCACAGCTTAGGAGGCCTGAGGGAGGCTTCCGGGACACTGCTGCTGTTGCTGCTCTAGTGAGTGCTGGGTGGTCCGCTCCCTTTCCTGCCAACTCCATCTGGCCTAGGGGGCCGAGCCTGCACTCACCGCCACAGCTTAAGAGGCCTGAGGGAGGCTTCCGGGACACTGCTGCTGCTGCTGCTCTAGTGATTGCTGAGTGGACCGCTCCCATTCCTGCCAACTCCATCTGGCCCAGGCAGCGGAGGCTGCACTCACCGCCACAGCTTAAGAGGCCTGAGGGAGGTTTCCGGGACACTGCTGCTGTTGCTGCTGCTGCTCTAGTGAGTGCTGGGTGGGCCGCTCCCTTTCCTGCCAACTCCATCTGGCCTACGGGGCGGAGCTTGCACTCACCGCCACAGCTTAAGACGCCTGAGGGAGGCTTCCGGGACACTGCTGCTGTTGCTGCTGCTGCTCTAGTGAGTGCTGGGTGGGCCGCTCCCTTTCCTGCCAACTCCATCTGGCCTAGGGGGCGGAGCCTGCACTCACCGCCACAGCTTAAGAGGGGTGCGGGAGGCTTCCGGGACACTGCTGCTGTTGCTGCTCTAGTGAGTGCTGGGTGGGCCTCTCCCTTTCCTGCCAACTCCTTCTGGCCTAGGGGGCCGAGCCTGCACTCACAGCCACAGCTTAAGAGGCCTGAGGGAGGCTTCCGGGACACTGCTGCTGCTGCTGCTCTAGTGAGTGCTGTGTGGGCCGCTCCTATTTCTGCCAACTGCATCTGGCCCAGGGGGCGGAGCCTGCACTCACCGCCACAGCTTAAGAGGCCTGAGGGAGGCTTCCGGGACACTGCTGCTGCTCTAATGAGTGCTGGGTGGGCCGCTCCCTTTCCTGCCAACTCCATCTGGCCTAGGGGGCGGAGCCTGCACTCACCGCCACAACTTAAGAGGCCTGCGGGAGGCTTCCGGGACACTGCTGCTGTTGCTGCTCTAGTGAGTGCTGGGTGGGCCGCTCCATTTCCTGCCAACTCCATGTGGCCTAGGGGGCGGACTCTGCACTCACCGCCACAGCTTAAGAGGCCTGAGGGAGGCTTCCGGGACACTGCTGCTGCTGCTCTAGTGCGTGCTGGGTGGGCCGCTCCCTTTCCTGCCAACTCCATCTTGCCTAGGGGGCGTAGCCTGCACTCACCGCCACGGCTTAAGAGGCCTGAGGGAGGCTTCCGCGACACTGCTGCTGTTGCTGCTGCTGCTCTAGTGAGTGCTGGGTGGGCCGCTCCCTTTCCTGCCAACTCCATCTGACCTAGGGGGCCGAGCCTGCACTCACCGCCACAGCTTAGGAGGCCTGAGGGCGGCTTCCGCGACACTGCTGCTGTTGCTGCTGCTGCTCTAGTGAGTGCTGGGTGGGCCGCTCCCTTTCCTGCCAACTCCATCTGACCTAGGGGGCCGAGCCTGCACTCACCGCCACGGCTTAAGAGGCCTGAGGGAGGCTTCCGTGACACTGCTGCTGTTGCTGCTGCTGCTCTAGTGAGTGCTGGGTGGGCCGCTCCCTTTCCTGCCAACTCCATCTGGCCTAGCGGGCGGAGCCAGCACTTACCGCCACAGCTTAAGAGGCCTGAGGGAGGCTTACGGGACACTGCTGCTGCTGCTCCTCAAGTGATTGCTGAGTGGACCGCTCCCTTTCCTGTCAACTCCATCTGGCCCAGGGGGCGGAGGCTGCACTCACCGCCACAGCTTAAGAGGCCTGAGGGATGCTTCTGGGACACTGCTGCTGCTGCTCTAGTGAGTGCTGGGTGGGCCGCTCCCTTTCCTGCCAACTCCATGTGGCCTAGGGGGCGGAGCTTGCACTCACCGCCACAGCTTAAGACGCCTGAGGGAGGCTTCCGGGACACTGCTGCTGCTGCTGCTGCTGCTCTAGTGAGTGCTGTGTGGGCCGCTCCTATTCCTGCCAACTGCATCTGGCCCAGGGGGCGGAGCATGCACTCACCGCCACAGCTTAAGAGGCCTGAGGGAGGCTTCCGGGACACTGCTGCTGCTGCTCTAGTGAGTGCTGGGTGGGCCGCTCCCTGTCCTGCCAACTGCATCTGGCCTAGGGGCGGAGCCTGCACTCACCGCCACAGCTTAAGAGGCCTGAGGGAGGCTTCCGCGACACTGCTGCTGTTGCTGCTCTAGTGAGTCCTGGGTGGGCCGCTCCCTTTCCTGCCAACTCCATCTGGCCTAGGGGGCGGAGCCTGCACTCACCGCCACAGCTTAAGAGGCCTGAGGGAGGCTTCCGGGACACTGCTGCTGCTGCTCTAGTGAGTGCTGGGTGGGCCGCTCCCTTTCCTGCCAACTCCATCTGGCCTAGGGGGCGGAGTCTGCACTCTCCGCCACAGCTTAAGAGGCCTGAGGGAGGCTTCCGGGACACTGCTGCTGTTGCTGCTCTAGTGAGTGCTGGGTGGGCCACTCCCTTTCCTGCCAACTCCATCTGGTCTAGGGGGCGGAGCCTGCAATCACCGCCACAGCTTAAGAGGCCTGAGGGAGGCTTCCGGGACACTGCTGCTGCTGCTGCTCTAGTGATTGCTGAGTGGACCGCTCCCTTTCCTGCCAACTCCATCTGGCCTAGGGGGCGGAGCCTGCACTCACCGCCACAGCTTAAGAGGCCTGAGGGAGGCTTCCGGGACACTGCTGCTGTTGCTGCTCTAGTGAGTGCTGGGTGGACCGCTCCCTTTCCTGCCAACTCCATCTGGCCTAGGGGGCGGAGCCTGCACTCACCGCCACAGCTTAAGAGGCCTGAGGGAGGCTTCCGGGACACTGCTGCTGCTGCTGCTCTAGTGATTGCTGAGTGGACCGCTCCCTTTCCTGCCAACTCCATCTGGCCCAGGGGGCGGAGGCTGCACTCACCGCCACAGCTTAAGAGGCCTGAGGGATACTTCCGGGACACTGCTGCTGCTGCTCTAGTGCGTGCTGGGTGGGCCGCTCCCTTTCCTGCCAACTGCATCTTGCCTAGGGGGCCGAGCCTGCACTCACCGCCACAGCTTAGGAGGCCTGAGGGTGGCTTCCGGGACACTGCTGCTGTTGCTGCTCTAGTGAGTGCTGGGTGGGCCGCTCCCTTCCCTGCCAACTCCATCTGGCCTAGGGGGCGGAGCCTGCACTCACCGCCACAGCTTAAGAGGCCTGAGGTTGGCTTCTGGGACACTGCTGCTGCTGCTCTAGTGAGTGCTGGGTGGGCCGCTCCCTTTCCTGCCAACTGCATCTGGCCTAGGGGCGGATCCTGCACTCACCGCCACAGCTTAAGAGGCCTGCGGGAGGCTTCCGCGACACTGCTGCTGCTGCTGCTCTAGTGATTGCTGAGTGGACCGCTCCCTTTCCTGCCAACTCCATCTGGCCCAGGGGGCGGAGGCTGCACTCACCGCCACAGCTTAAGAGGCCTGAGGGATGACTCCTGGACACTGCTGCTGCTGCTCTAGTGAGTGCTGGGTGGGCCGCTCCCTTTCCTGCCAACTCCATCTGGCCTAGGGGGCGGAGCCTGCACTCACCGCCACGGCTTAAGAGGCCTGAGGGAGGCTTCCGGGACACTGCTGCTGTTGCTGCTCTAGTGAGTGCTGGGTGGTCCGCTCCCTTTCCTGCCAACTCCATCTGGCCTAGGGGGCGGAGCCTGCACTCACCGCCACAGCTTAGGAGGCCTGAGGGAGGCTTCCGGGACACTGCTGCTGCTGCTCTAGTGAGTGCTGGGTGGGCCGCTCCCTTCCCTGCCAACTCCATCTGGCCTAGGGGGCCGAGCCTGCACTCACCGCCACAGCTTAAGAGGCCTGAGGGATGCTTCCGGGACACTGCTGTTGCTGCTATAGTGAGTGCTGGGTGGGCCGCTCCCTTTCCTGCAAACTGCATCTGGCCTAGGGGCGGAACCTGCACTCACCGCCACAGCTTAAGAGGCCTGAGGGAGGTTTCCGGGACACTGCTGCTGTTGCTGCTGCTGCTCTAGTGAGTGCTGGGTGGGCCGATCCCTTTCCTGCCAACTCCATCTGGCCTAGGGGGCTGAGCTTGCACTCACCGCCACAGCTTAAGACGCCTGAGGGAGGCTTCCGGGACACTGCTGCTGTTGCTGCTGCTGCTCTAGTGAGTGCTGGGTGGGCCGCTCCCTTTCCTGCCAACTCCATCTGGCCTAGGGGGCGGAGCCTGCACTCACCGCCACAGCTTAAGAGGCGTGCGGGAGGCTTCCGGGACACTGCTGCTGTTGCTGCTCTAGTGAGTGCTGGGTGGGCCGCTCCCTTTCCTGCCAACTCCATCTGGCCTAGGGGGCGGAGCCTGCACTCACCCCCACAGCTTAAGAGGCCTGAGGGAGGCTTCCGGGACACTGCTACTGCTCTAATGAGTGCTGGGTGGGCCGCTCCCTTTCCTGCCAACTCCATCTGGCCTAGGGGGCGGAGCCTGCACTCACCGCCACAACTTAAGAGGCCTGCGGGAGGCTTCCGGGACACTGCTGCTGTTGCTGCTCTAGTGAGTGCTGGGTGGGCCGCTCCCTTTCCTGCCAACTCCATGTGGCCTAGGGGGCGGACTCTGCACTCACCGCCACAGCTTAAGAGGCCTGAGGGAGGCTTCCGGGACACTGCTGCTGCTGCTCTAGTGCGTGCTGGGTGGGCCGCTCCCTTTCCTGCCAACTCCATCTTGCCTAGGGAGCGGAGCCTGCACTCACCGCCACGGCTTAATAGGCCTGAGTGAGGCTTCCGAGACACTGCTGCTGTTGCTGCTCTAGTGAGTGCTGGGTGGGCCGCTCCCTTTCCTGCCAACTACATTTGGCCTAGGGGGCCGAGCCTGCACTCACCGCCACGGCTTAAGAGGCCTGAGGGAGGCTTCCGGGACACTGCTGCTGTTGCTGCTCTAGTGAGTGCTGGGTGGGCCGCTCCCTTTCCTGCCAACTCCATCTGGCCTAGGGGGCCGAGCCTGCACTCGCCGCCACAGCTTAAGAGGACTGAGGGAGGCTTCCGGGACACTGCTGCTGTTGCTGCTCTAGTGAGTGCTGGGTGGGCCGCTCACTTTCCTGCCAACTACATTTGGCCTAGGGGGCCGAGCCTGCACTCACCGCCACGGCTTAAGAGGCCTGAGGGATGCTTCCGGGAAACTGCTGCTGCTGCTCTAGTGCGTGCTGGGTGGGCCGCTCCCTTTCATGACAACTCCATCTGGCCTAGGGGGCGGAGCCTGCACTCACCGCCACAGCTTAAGAGGCCTGAGGTTGGCTTCTGGGACACTGCTGCTGCTGCTCTAGTGATTGCTGAGTGGACCGCTCCCTTTCCTGTCAACTCTATCTGGCCCAGGGGGCGGAGGCTGCACTCACCGCCACAGCTTAAGAGGCCTGAGGGATGCTTCAGGGACACTGCTGCTGCTGCTCTAGTGAGTGCTGGGTGGGCCGATCCCTTTCCTGCCAACTCCATCTGGCCTAGGGGGCGGAGCTTGCACTCACCGCCACAGCTTAAGACGCCTGAGGGAGGCTTCCGGGACACTGCTGCTGTTGCTGCTCTAGTGAGTGCTGGGTGGGCCGCTCCCTTTCCTGCCAACTCCATGTGGCCTAGGGGGCGGAGCCTGCACTCACCGCCACGGCTTAAGAGGCCTGAGGGAGGCTTCCGGGACACTGCTGCTGTTGCTGCTCTAGTGAGTGCTGGGTGGTCCACTCCCTTTCCTGCCAACTCCATCTGGCCTAGGGGGCCGAGCCTGCACTCACCGCCACAGCTTAGGAGGCCTGAGGGAGGCTTCCGGGACACTGCTGCTGCTGCTCTAGTGAGTGCTGGGTGGGCCGCTCCCTTCCCTGCCAACTCCATCTGGCCTAGGGGGCCGAGCCTGCACTCACCGCCACAGCTTAAGAGGCCTGAGGGATGCTTCCGGGACACTGCTGTTGCTGCTATAGTGAGTGCTGGGTGGGCCGCTCCCTTTCCTGCAAACTGCATCTGGCCTAGGGGCGGAACCTGCACTCACCGCCACAGCTTAAGAGGCCTGAGGGAGGTTTCCGGGACACTGCTGCTGTTGCTGCTGCTGCTCTAGTGAGTGCTGGGTGGGCCGATCCCTTTCCTGCCAACTCCATCTGGCCTAGGGGGCTGAGCTTGCACTCACCGCCACAGCTTAAGACGCCTGAGGGAGGCTTCCGGGACACTGCTGCTGTTGCTGCTGCTGCTCTAGTGAGTGCTGGGTGGGCCGCTCCCTTTCCTGCCAACTCCATCTGGCCTAGGGGGCGGAGCCTGCACTCACCGCCACAGCTTAAGAGGCGTGCGGGAGGCTTCCGGGACACTGCTGCTGTTGCTGCTCTAGTGAGTGCTGGGTGGGCCGCTCCCTTTCCTGCCAACTCCATCTGGCCTAGGGGGCGGAGCCTGCACTCACCGCCACAGCTTAAGAGGCCTGAGGGAGGCTTCCGGGACACTGCTACTGCTCTAATGAGTGCTGGGTGGGCCGCTCCCTTTCCTGCCAACTCCATCTGGCCTAGGGGGCGGAGCCTGCACTCACCGCCACAACTTAAGAGGCCTGCGGGAGGCTTCCGGGACACTGCTGCTGTTGCTGCTCTAGTGAGTGCTGGGTGGGCCGCTCCCTTTCCTGCCAACTCCATGTGGCCTAGGGGGCGGACTCTGCACTCACCGCCACAGCTTAAGAGGCCTGAGGGAGGCTTCCGGGACACTGCTGCTGCTGCTCTAGTGCGTGCTGGGTGGGCCGCTCCCTTTCCTGCCAACTCCATCTTGCCTAGGGAGCGGAGCCTGCACTCACCGCCACGGCTTAAGAGGCCTGAGTGAGGCTTCCGAGACACTGCTGCTGTTGCTGCTCTAGTGAGTGCTGGGTGGGCCGCTCCCTTTCCTCCCAACTACATTTGGCCTAGGGGGCCGAGCCTGCACTCACCGCCACGGCTTAAGAGGCCTGAGGGAGGCTTTCGGGACACTGCTGCTGTTGCTGCTCTAGTGAGTGCTGGGTGGGCCGCTCCCTTTCCTGCCAACTCCATCTGGCCTAGGGGGCCGAGCCTGCACTCGCCGCCACAGCTTAAGAGGACTGAGGGAGGCTTCCGGGACACTGCTGCTGTTGCTGCTCTAGTGAGTGCTGGGTGGGCCGCTCACTTTCCTGCCAACTACATTTGGCCTAGGGGGCCGAGCCTGCACTCACCGCCACGGCTTAAGAGGCCTGAGGGATGCTTCCGGGACACTGCTGCTGCTGCTCTCGCGCGTGCTGGGTGTGCCGCTCCCTTTCCTGCAAACTGCATCTGGCCTAGGGGCGGAGCCTGCACTCACCGCCACAGCTTAAGAGGACTGAGGGAGGCTTCCAGGACACTGCTGCTGTTGCTGCTCTAGTGAGTGCTGGGTGGGCCGCTCCCTTTCCTGCCAACTCCATCTGGCCTAGGGGGCGGAGCCTGCACTCACCGCCACGGCTTAAGAGGCCTGAGGGAGGCTTCCGGGACACTGCTGCTGTTGCTGCTCTAGTGAGTGCTGGGTGGTCCGCTCCCTTTCCTGCCAACTCCATCTGGCCTAGGGGGCGGAGCCTGCACTCACCGCCACAGCTTAGGAGGCCTGAGGGAGGCTTCCGGGACACTGCTGCTGCTGCTCTAGTGAGTGCTGGGTGGGCCGCTCCCTTCCCTGCCAACTCCATCTGGCCTAGGGGGCCGAGCCTGCACTCACCGCCACAGCTTAAGAGGCCTGAGGGATGCTTCCGGGACACTGCTGTTGCTGCTATAGTGAGTGCTGGGTGGGCCGCTCCCTTTCCTGCAAACTGCATCTGGCCTAGGGGCGGAACCTGCACTCACCGCCACAGCTTAAGAGGCCTGAGGGAGGTTTCCGGGACACTGCTGCTGTTGCTGCTGCTGCTCTAGTGAGTGCTGGGTGGGCCGATCCCTTTCCTGCCAACTCCATCTGGCCTAGGGGGCTGAGCTTGCACTCACCGCCACAGCTTAAGACGCCTGAGGGAGGCTTCCGGGACACTGCTGCTGTTGCTGCTGCTGCTCTAGTGAGTGCTGGGTGGGCCGCTCCCTTTCCTGCCAACTCCATCTGGCCTAGGGGGCGGAGCCTGCACTCACCGCCACAGCTTAAGAGGCGTGCGGGAGGCTTCCGGGACACTGCTGCTGTTGCTGCTCTAGTGAGTGCTGGGTGGGCCGCTCCCTTTCCTGCCAACTCCATCTGGCCTAGGGGGCGGAGCCTGCACTCACCCCCACAGCTTAAGAGGCCTGAGGGAGGCTTCCGGGACACTGCTACTGCTCTAATGAGTGCTGGGTGGGCCGCTCCCTTTCCTGCCAACTCCATCTGGCCTAGGGGGCGGAGCCTGCACTCACCGCCACAACTTAAGAGGCCTGCGGGAGGCTTCCGGGACACTGCTGCTGTTGCTGCTCTAGTGAGTGCTGGGTGGGCCGCTCCCTTTCCTGCCAACTCCATGTGGCCTAGGGGGCGGACTCTGCACTCACCGCCACAGCTTAAGAGGCCTGAGGGAGGCTTCCGGGACACTGCTGCTGCTGCTCTAGTGCGTGCTGGCTGGGCCGCTCCCTTTCCTGCCAACTCCATCTTGCCTAGGGAGCGGAGCCTGCACTCACCGCCACGGCTTAATAGGCCTGAGTGAGGCTTCCGAGACACTGCTGCTGTTGCTGCTCTAGTGAGTGCTGGGTGGGCCGCTCCCTTTCCTGCCAACTACATTTGGCCTAGGGGGCCGAGCCTGCACTCACCGCCACGGCTTAAGAGGCCTGAGGGAGGCTTCCGGGACACTGCTGCTGTTGCTGCTCTAGTGAGTGCTGGGTGGGCCGCTCCCTTTCCTGCCAACTCCATCTGGCCTAGGGGGCCGAGCCTGCACTCGCCGCCACAGCTTAAGAGGACTGAGGGAGGCTTCCGGGACACTGCTGCTGTTGCTGCTCTAGTGAGTGCTGGGTGGGCCGCTCACTTTCCTGCCAACTACATTTGGCCTAGGGGGCCGAGCCTGCACTCACCGCCACGGCTTAAGAGGCCTGAGGGATGCTTCCGGGAAACTGCTGCTGCTGCTCTAGTGCGTGCTGGGTGGGCCGCTCCCTTTCATGACAACTCCATCTGGCCTAGGGGGCGGAGCCTGCACTCACCGCCACAGCTTAAGAGGCCTGAGGTTGGCTTCTGGGACACTGCTGCTGCTGCTCTAGTGATTGCTGAGTGGACCGCTCCCTTTCCTGTCAACTCTATCTGGCCCAGGGGGCGGAGGCTGCACTCACCGCCACAGCTTAAGAGGCCTGAGGGATGCTTCAGGGACACTGCTGCTGCTGCTCTAGTGAGTGCTGGGTGGGCCGATCCCTTTCCTGCCAACTCCATCTGGCCTAGGGGGCGGAGCTTGCACTCACCGCCACAGCTTAAGACGCCTGAGGGAGGCTTCCGGGACACTGCTGCTGTTGCTGCTCTAGTGAGTGCTGGGTGGGCCGCTCCCTTTCCTGCCAACTCCATGTGGCCTAGGGGGCGGAGCCTGCACTCACCGCCACGGCTTAAGAGGCCTGAGGGAGGCTTCCGGGACACTGCTGCTGTTGCTGCTCTAGTGAGTGCTGGGTGGTCCACTCCCTTTCCTGCCAACTCCATCTGGCCTAGGGGGCCGAGCCTGCACTCACCGCCACAGCTTAGGAGGCCTGAGGGAGGCTTCCGGGACACTGCTGCTGCTGCTCTAGTGAGTGCTGGGTGGGCCGCTCCCTTCCCTGCCAACTCCATCTGGCCTAGGGGGCCGAGCCTGCACTCACCGCCACAGCTTAAGAGGCCTGAGGGATGCTTCCGGGACACTGCTGTTGCTGCTATAGTGAGTGCTGGGTGGGCCGCTCCCTTTCCTGCAAACTGCATCTGGCCTAGGGGCGGAACCTGCACTCACCGCCACAGCTTAAGAGGCCTGAGGGAGGTTTCCGGGACACTGCTGCTGTTGCTGCTGCTGCTCTAGTGAGTGCTGGGTGGGCCGATCCCTTTCCTGCCAACTCCATCTGGCCTAGGGGGCTGAGCTTGCACTCACCGCCACAGCTTAAGACGCCTGAGGGAGGCTTCCGGGACACTGCTGCTGTTGCTGCTGCTGCTCTAGTGAGTGCTGGGTGGGCCGCTCCCTTTCCTGCCAACTCCATCTGGCCTAGGGGGCGGAGCCTGCACTCACCGCCACAGCTTAAGAGGCGTGCGGGAGGCTTCCGGGACACTGCTGCTGTTGCTGCTCTAGTGAGTGCTGGGTGGGCCGCTCCCTTTCCTGCCAACTCCATCTGGCCTAGGGGGCGGAGCCTGCACTCACCGCCACAGCTTAAGAGGCCTGAGGGAGGCTTCCGGGACACTGCTACTGCTCTAATGAGTGCTGGGTGGGCCGCTCCCTTTCCTGCCAACTCCATCTGGCCTAGGGGGCGGAGCCTGCACTCACCGCCACAACTTAAGAGGCCTGCGGGAGGCTTCCGGGACACTGCTGCTGTTGCTGCTCTAGTGAGTGCTGGGTGGGCCGCTCCCTTTCCTGCCAACTCCATCTGGCCTAGGGGGCGGACTCTGCACTCACCGCCACAGCTTAAGAGGCCTGAGGGAGGCTTCCGGGACACTGCTGCTGCTGCTCTAGTGCGTGCTGGGTGGGCCGCTCCCTTTCCTGCCAACTCCATCTTGCCTAGGGAGCGGAGCCTGCACTCACCGCCACGGCTTAAGAGGCCTGAGTGAGGCTTCCGAGACACTGCTGCTGTTGCTGCTCTAGTGAGTGCTGGGTGGGCCGCTCCCTTTCCTCCCAACTACATTTGGCCTAGGGGGCCGAGCCTGCACTCACCGCCACGGCTTAAGAGGCCTGAGGGAGGCTTTCGGGACACTGCTGCTGTTGCTGCTCTAGTGAGTGCTGGGTGGGCCGCTCCCTTTCCTGCCAACTCCATCTGGCCTAGGGGGCCGAGCCTGCACTCGCCGCCACAGCTTAAGAGGACTGAGGGAGGCTTCCGGGACACTGCTGCTGTTGCTGCTCTAGTGAGTGCTGGGTGGGCCGCTCACTTTCCTGCCAACTACATTTGGCCTAGGGGGCCGAGCCTGCACTCACCGCCACGGCTTAAGAGGCCTGAGGGATGCTTCCGGGACACTGCTGCTGCTGCTCTCGCGCGTGCTGGGTGTGCCGCTCCCTTTCCTGCAAACTGCATCTGGCCTAGGGGCGGAGCCTGCACTCACCGCCACAGCTTAAGAGGACTGAGGGAGGCTTCCAGGACACTGCTGCTGTTGCTGCTCTAGTGAGTGCTGGGTGGGCCGCTCACTTTCCTGCCAACTACATTTGGCCTAGGGGGCCGAGCCTGCACTCACCGCCACGGCTTAAGAGGCCTGAGGGAGGCTTCCGGGACACTGCTGCTGTTGCTGCTCTAGTGAGTGCTGGGTGGGCCGCTCCCTTTCCTGCAAACTGCATCTGGCCTAGGGGCGGAGCCTGCACTCACCGCCACAGCTTAAGAGGCCTGAGGGAGGTTTCCGGGACACTGCTGCTGTTGCTGCTGCTGCTCTAGTGAGTGCTGGGTGGGCCGCTCCCTTTCCTGCCAACTCCATCTGGCCTACGGGGCGGAGCTTGCACTCACCGCCACAGCTTAAGACGCCTGAGGGAGGCTTCCGGGACACTGCTGCTGTTGCTGCTGCTGCTCTAGTGAGTGCTGGGTGGGCCGCTCCCTTTCCTGCCAACTCCATCTGGCCTAGGGGGCGGAGCCTGCACTCACCGCCACAGCTTAAGAGGCGTGCGGGAGGCTTCCGGGACACTGCTGCTGTTGCTGCTCTAGTGAGTGCTGGGTGGGCCGCTCCCTTTCCTGCCAACTCCGTCTGGCCTAGTGGGCCGAGCCTGCACTCACCGCCACAGCTCAAGAGGCCTGAGGGAGGCTTCCGCGACACTGCTGCTGCTGCTGCTCTAGTGATTGCTGAGTGGACCGCTCCCTTTCCTGCCAACTCCATCTGAACCAGGGGGCGGAGGCTGCACTCACCGCCACAGCTTAAGAGGCCTGAGGGATGCTTCCGGGACACTGCTGCTGCTGCTCTAGTGCGTGCTGGGTGGGCCGCTCCCTTTCCTGCCAACTGCATCTGGCCTAGGGGCGGAGTCTGCACTCACCGCCACAGCTTAAGAGGCCTGAGGGAGGCTTCCGCGACACTGCTGCTGCTCTAGTGAGTGCTGGGTGGGCCGCTCCCTTTCCTGCCAACTCCATCTGGCCTAGGGGGCGGAGCTTGCACTCACCGCCACAGCTTAAGACGCCTGAGGGAGGCTTCCGGGACACTGATGCTGCTGCTGCTGCTGCTCTAGTGAGTGCTGTGTGGGCCGATCCTATTCCTGCCAACTGCATCTGGCCCAGGGGGCGGAGCCTGCACTCACCGCCACAGCTTAAGAGGCCTGAGGGAGGCTTCCGGGACACTGCTGCTGTTGCTGCTCTAGTGAGTGCTGGGTGGGCCGCTCCCTTTCCTGCCAACTCCATCTGGCCTAGGGGGCGGAGCTTGCACTCACCGCCACAGCTTAAGACGCCTGAGGGAGGCTTCCGGGACACTGCTGCTGCTGCTGCTGCTGCTCTAGTGAGTGCTGTGTGGGCCAATCCTATTCCTGCCAACTGCATCTGGCCTAGGGGGCGGAGCCTGCACTCACCGCCACAGCTTAAGAGGCCTGAGGGAGGCTTCCGGGACACTGCTGCTGCTCTTGTGAGTGCTGAGTGGGGCGCTCCCTTTCCTGCCAACTCCATTTTCCTAGGGGGCGGAGCCTGCACTCACCGCCACAGCTTAAGAGGCCTGAGGGAGGATTCCGGGACACTGCTGCTGCTGCTGCTCAAGTGAATGCTGGGTTGGCCGCTCCCTTTCCTGCCAACTCCATTTTCCTAGGGGGCGGAGCCTGCACTCACCGCCACAGCTTAAGAGGCTTGAGGGAGGATTCCGGGACACTGCTGCTGCTCTAGTGAGTGCTGTGTGGGCCAATCCTATTCCTGCCAACTCCATCTGGCCTAGGGGGCGGAGCCAGCACTCACCGTTACAGGTTAAGAGGCCTGAGGGAGGCTTCCGGGACACTGCTGCTGCTGCTCTAGTGCGTGCTGGGTGGGGCGCTCCCTTTCCTGCCAACTCCATCTGGCTTAGGGGGCGGAGCCTGCACTCACCGCCACAGCTTAAGAGGCCTGAGGGAGGCTTCCGGGACACTGCTGCTGCTGCTCTAGAAAGTGCTGGGTGGGCCGCTCCCTTTCCTGCCAACTCCATGTGGCCTAGGGGGCGGAGCCTGCACTCACTGCCACAGCTTAAGAGGCCTGAGGGACGCTTCCGGGACACTGCTGCTGTTGTTGCTCTAGTGAGTGCTGGGTGGGCCGCTCCCTTTCCTGCCAACTCCATCTGGCCCAGGGGGCAGATCCCGCACTCACCACCACAGCTTAAGAGGCCTGAGGGAGGCTTCCGGGACACTGCTGCTGTTGCTGCTCTAGTGAATGCTGGGTTGTCCGCTCCCTTTCCTGCCAACTCCATTTTCCTAGGGGGCGGAGCCTGCACTCACCGCCACAGCTTAAGAGGCCTGAGGGAGGATTCCGGGACACTGCTGCTGCTGCTGCTCAAGTGAATGCTGGGTTGGCCGCTCCCTTTCCTGCCAACTCCATTTTCCTAGGGGGCGGAGCCTGCACTCACCGCCACAGCTTAAGAGGCTTGAGGGAGGATTCCGGGACACTGCTGCTGCTCTAGTGAGTGCTGGGTGGGCCGCTCCCTTTCCTGCCAACTACATCTGGACTACGGGGCGGAGCCTGCACTCACCGCCACAGCTTAAGAGGCCTGAGGGATGCTTCCGAGACACTGCTGCTGCTCTAGTGAGTGCTGGGTGGGCCGCTCCCTTTCCTGCCAACTCCATCTGGCCTAGGGGGCGGAGCCTGAACTCACCGCCACAGCTTAAGAGGCCTGAGGGAGGCTTCCGGGACACTGCTGCTGCTGCTGATCTAGTGAGGGCTGGGTGGGCCGCTCCCTTTCCTGCCAACTCCATCTGGCCTAGGGGGCGGAGCCAGCACTCACCGTTACAGGTTAAGAGGCCTGAGGGAGGCTTCCGGGACACTGCTGCTGCTGCTCAAGTGAGTGCTGGGTGGGGCGCTCCCTTTCCTGCCAACTCCATCTGGCTTAGGGGAAGGAGCCTGCACTCACCGCCACAGCTTAAGAGGCCTGAGGGAGGATTCCGGGACACTGCTGCTGCTCTAGTGAGTGCTGGGTGGGCCGCTCCCTTTCCTGCCAACTCCATCTGGCCCAGGGGGCCGAGCCTGCACTCACCGCCACAGCTTAAGAGGCCTGAGGGAGGCTTCCGGGACAATGCTGCTGCTGCTCTAGTGAGTGCTGTGTGGGCTGCTCCCTTTCCTGCCAACTCCATCTAGCCCAGGGGGCGGAGCCTGCACTCTCCGCCACAGCTTAAGAGGCCTGACGGAGGATTCCGGGACACTGCTGCTGCTGCTCTAGTGAGTGCTGGGTGGGTCGCTCCCTTTCCTGAAAACTCCATCTGGCTTGGGGGGGGAGCCTGCACTCACCGCCACAGCTTAAGAGGCCCGAGGGACGCTTCCGCGACACTGCTGCTGTTGTTGCTCTAGTGAGTGCTGGGAGGGCCGCTCCCTTTCCTGCCAACTCCATCTGGCCCAGGGGGCGGAGCCTACAGTCACCGCCACAGCTTAAGAGGTCTGAGGGAGGCGTCCGCGACACTGCTGCTGTTGCGGCTGCTGCTCTAGTGAGTGCTGGGTGGGCCGCTCCCTTTCCTGCCAACTCCATCTGGCCTAGGGGGCCGAGCCTGCACTCACCGCCACAGCTTAAGAGGCCTGAGGGAGGCTTCCGGGACACTGCTGCTGCTGCTGCTCTACTGATTGCTGAGAGGACCGCTCCCTTTCCTCCAACTCCATCTGGCCCAGGGGGCGGAGGCTGCACTCACCGCCACAGCTTAAGAGGCCTGAGGGAGGCTTCCGGGACACTGCTGCTGCTGCTGCTCTACTGATTGCCTAGAGGACCGCTCCCTTTCCTGCCAACTCCATCTGGCCCAGGGGGCGGAGGCTGCACTCACCGCCACAGCTTAAGACGCCTGAGGGAGGCTTCCGGGACACTGCTGCTGCTCTAGTGAGTGCTGGGTGGGCCGCTCCCTTTCCTGCCAACTCCATCTGGCCTAGGGGGCGGAGCCTGAACTCACCGCCACAGCTTAAGAGTCCTGAGGGAGGCTTCCAGTACACTGCTGCTGCTCTAATGAGTGCTGGGTGGGCCGCTACCTTTCCTGCCATCTACATCTGGCCTAGGGGGCAGAGTCTGCACTCACCGCCACAGCTTAATAGGCCTGAGGTAGGCTTCCGGGACACTGCTGCTGCTGTTGCTGCTGCTGCTCTAGTGAGTGCTGGGTGGTCTGCTCCCTTTCCTGCCAACTGCATCTGGCCTGCGGGGCGGAGCCTGCACTCACCGCCACAGCTTAAGAGGCCTGAGGGAGGCTTCCGGGACACTGCTGCTGTTCTAGTGAGTGCTGGGTGGGGCGCTCCCTTTCCTGCCAACTCCATCTGGCTTAGGGGGCGGAGCCTGCACTCACCACCACAGCTTAAGAGGCCTGAGGGAGGCTTCCGAGACAGTGCTGCTGCTCCTGCTGCCCTAGTGAGTCCTGGGTGGGCCGCGCCCTTTCCTGCCAACTCCATCTGGCCTAGGTGGCGGAACCTGGACTCACTGCTACAGCTTAAGAGGCCTGAGGGAGGCTTCTGGGACACTGCTGCTGCTGCTGCTCAAGTGAGTGCTGGGTTGGCCGCTCCCTTTCCTGCCAACTCCATTTTCCTAGGGGGCGGATCCTGCACTCACCGCGACAGCTTAAGAGGCCTGAGGGAGGCTTCCGGGACACTGTTGCTGCTGCTGCTCTAGTGAATGCCGGGTGGGCCGCGCCCCTTCCTGCCAACTCCACCTGGCCTAGGGCTCGGAACCTGGACTCATTGCTACAGCTTAAGAGGCCTGAGGGAGGCTTCTGGGACACTGCTGCTGCTGCTGCTCAAGTGAGTGCTGGGTTGGCCGCTCCCTTTCCTGCCAACTCCATTTTCCTAGGGGGCGGAGCCTGCACTCACCGCCACAGCTTAAGAGGCCTGAGGGAGGATTCCGGGACACTGCTGCTGCTCTAGTGAGTGCCGGGTGGGCCGCTCCCTTTCCTGCCAACTAAATCTGGACTACGTGGCGGAGCCTGCACTCACCGCCACAGCTTAAGAGTCCTGACGGAGGCTTCCAGGACACTGCTGCTGCTCTAGTGAGTGCTGGGTGGGCCGCTCCCTTTCCTGCCAACTCCATCTGGCCTAGGGGGCGGAGCCTACACTCACCGCCACAGCTTAAGAGGCCTGAGGGAGGATTCCGGGACACTGCTGCTGCTCTAGTGAGTGCTGGGTGGGCCGCTCCCTTTCCTGCCAACTACATCTGGACTACGGGGCGGAGCCTGAACTCACCGCCACAGCTTAAGAGGCCTGAGGGAGGCTTCCAGGACACTGCTGCTGCTCTAGTGAGTGCTGGGTGGGCCGCTCCCTTTCCTGTCAACTCCATCTGGCCTAGGGGGCGGAGCCTACACTCACCACCACAGCTTAAGAGGCCTGAGGGAGGCTTCCGGGACACTGCTGCGGCTCTAATGAGTGCTGGGTGGGCCGCTCCCTTTCCTGCCATCTATATCTGGCCTAGGGGGCGGAGCCTGCACTCACCGCCACAGCTTAAGAGGCCTGAGGGAGGCTTCCGGGACACTGCTGCTGCTCTAGTGAGTGCTGGGTGGGCCGCTCCCTTTCCTGCCAACTCCATCTGGCCTAGGGAGCGGAGCCTACACTCACCGCCACAGCTTAAGAGGCCTGAGGGAGGATTCCGGGACACTGCTGCTGCTCTAGTGAGTGCTGGGTGGGCCGCTCCCTTTCCTGCCAACTACATCTGGACTACGGGGCGGAGCCTGAACTCACCGCCACAGCTTAAGAGGCCTGAGGGAGGCTTCCAGGACACTGCTGCTGCTCTAGTGAGTGCTGGGTGGGCCGCTCCCTTTCCTGTCAACTCCATCTGGCCTAGGGGGCGGAGCCTACACTCACCACCACAGCTTAAGAGGCCTGAGGGAGGCTTCCGGGACACTGCTGCGGCTCTAATGAGTGCTGGGTGGGCCGCTCCCTTTCCTGCCATCTATATCTGGCCTAGGGGGCGGAGCCTGCACTCACCGCCACAGCTTAAGAGGCCTGAGGGAGGCTTCCGGGACACTGCTGCTGCTGCTGCTGATCTAGTGAGGGCTGGGTGGACCGCTCCCTTTCCTGCCAACTCCATCTGGCCTAGGGGGCGGAGCCAGCACTCACCGTTACAGGTTAAGAGGCCTGAGGGAGGCTTCCGGGACACTGCTGCTGCTCCTCTAGTGAGTGCTGGGTGGGCCGCTACCTTTCCTGCCATCTACATCTGGCCTAGGGGGCAGAGTCTGCACTCACCGCCACAGCTTAATAGGCCTGAGGTAGGCTTCCGGGACACTGCTGCTGCTGCTGCTCTAGTGATTGGTGGGTGGGCCGCTCCCTTTCCTGCCAACTCCATCTGGCCTAGGGGTCGGAGCCTGCACTCACCGCCACAGCTTAAGAGGCCTGAGGGAGGCTTCCGGGACACTGCTGCTGTTGCTGCTCTAGTGAGTGCTGGGTGGGCTGCTCCCTTTCCTGCCAACTCCATCTGTCCTAGGGGCCGAGCCTGCACTCACCGCCACAGCTTAAGAGGCCTGAGGGAGGCTTCCGGGACACTGCTGCTGCTGCTCTAGTGAGTGCTGGGTGGGTCGCTCCCTTTCCTGAAAACTCCATCTGGCTTGGGGGGGGGGAGCCTGCACTCACCGCCACAGCTTAAGAGGCCCGAGGGACGCTTCCGGGACACTGCTGCTGTTGTTGCTCTAGTGAGTGCTGGGTGGGCCGCTCCCTTTCCTGCCAACTCCATCTGGCCCAGGGGGCGGCGCCTACACTCACCGCCACAGCTTAAGAGGCCTGAGGGAGGCTTCCGCGACACTGCTGCTGTTGCGGCTGCTGCTCTAGTGAGTGCTTGGTGGGCCGCTCCCTTTCCTGCCAACTCCATCTGGACTAGGGGGCCGAGCCTGCACTCACCGCCACAGCTTAAGAGGCCTGAGGGAGGCTTCCGGGACACTGCTGCTGCTGCTGCTCTACTGATTGCTGAGAGGACCGCTCCCTTTCCTGCCAACTCCATCTGGCCCAGGGGGCGGAGGCTGCACTCACCGCCACTGCTTAAGAGGCCTGAGGGATGCTTCCGGGACACTGCTGCTGCTGCTGCTGCTCTAGTGAGTACTGGGTGGTTTGCTCCCTTTGCTGCCAACTGCATCTGGCCTGCGGGGCGGAGGCTGCACTCACCGCCACAGCTTAAGACGCCTGAGGGAGGATTCCGGGACACTGCTGCTGCTCTAGTGAGTGCTGGGTGGGCCGCTCACTTTCCTGCCAACTCCATCTGGCCTAGAGGGTGGAGCCTGCACTCACCACCACAGCTTAAGAGGCCTGAGGGAGGCTTCCGGGACACTGCTGTTGTTGCTGCTCTAGTGATTGCTGAGTGGACCGCTCCCTTTCCTGCCAACTCCATCTGGCCCAGGGGGCGGAGGCTGCACTCACCGCCACAGCTTAAGAGGCCTGAGGGAGGCTTCCGGGACACTGCTGCTGTTGCTGCCCTAGTGAGTGCTGGGTGGGCCGCTCCCTTTCCTGCCAACTCCATCTGGCCTAGGGGGCCGAGCCTGCACTCACCGCCACAGCTTAAGAGGCCTTAGGGAGGCTTCCGGGACACTGCTGCTGCTGCTGCTCTAGTGATTGCTGAGTGGTCCGCTCCCTTTCCTGCCAACTGCATCTGGCCTAGGGGCGGAGGCTGCACTCACCGCCACAGCTTAAGAGGCCTGAGGGATGCTTCCGAGACACTGCTGCTGCTGCTCTAGTGAGTGCTGGCTGGACCGCTCCCTTTCCTGCCAACTGCATCTGGCCTAGGGGCGGAGCCTGCACTCACCGCCACAGCTTAAGAGGCCTGAGGGAGGCTTCCGGGACACTGCTGCTGTTGCTACTGCTGCTCTAGTGAGTGCTGGGTGGGCCGCTCCCTTTCCTGCCAACTCCATCTAGCCTAGGGGGCGGAGCTTGCACTCACCGCCACAGCTTAAGAGGCCTGAGGGAGGCTTCCGGGACACTGCTGCTGCTGCTGCTCTAGTGAGTGCTGGGTAGGCCGCTCCTATTCCTGCCAACTGCATCTGGCCCAGGGGGCGGAGCCTGCACTCACCGCCACAGCTTAAGCGGCCTGAGGGAGGCTTCCGGGACACTGCTGCTGCTCTAGTGAGTGCTGGGTGGGCCGCTCCCTTTCCTGCCAACTCCATCTGGCCCAGGGGGCGGCGCCTACACTCACCGCCACAGCTTAAGAGGCCTGAGGGAGGCTTCCAGGACACTGCTGCGGCTCTAATGAGTGCTGGGTGGGCCGCTACCTTTCCTGCCATCTACATCTGGCCTAGGGGGCAGAGTCTGCACTCACCGCCACAGCTTAATAGGCCTGAGGTAGGCTTCCGGGACACTGCTGCTGCTGCTGCTGCTGCTCTAGTGATTGCTGGGTGGGCCGCTCCCTTTCCTGCCAACTCCATCTGGCCTAGGGGTCGGAGCCTGCACTCACCGCCACAGCTTAAGAGGCCTGAGGGAGGCTTCCGGGACACTGCTGCTGTTGCTGCTCTAGTGAGTGCTGGGTGGGCTGCTCCCTTTCCTGCCAACTCCATCTGTCCTAGGGGCCGAGCCTGCACTCACCGCCACAGCTTAAGAGGCCTGAGGGAGGCTTCCGGGACACTGCTGCTGCTGCTCTAGTGAGTGCTGGGTGGGTCGCTCCCTTTCCTGAAAACTCCATCTGGCTTGGGGGGGGGGAGCCTGCACTCACCGCCACAGCTTAAGAGGCCCGAGGGACGCTTCCGGGACACTGCTGCTGTTGTTGCTCTAGTGAGTGCTGGGTGGGCCGCTCCCTTTCCTGCCAACTCCATCTGGCCCAGGGGGCGGCGCCTACACTCACCGCCACAGCTTAAGAGGCCTGAGGGAGGCTTCCGCGACACTGCTGCTGTTGCGGCTGCTGCTCTAGTGAGTGCTTGGTCGGCCGCTCCCTTTCCTGCCAACTCCATCTGGCCTAGGGGGCCGAGCCTGCACTCACCGCCACAGCTTAAGAGGCCTGAGGGAGGCTTCCGGGACACTGCTGCTGCTGCTGCTCTACTGATTGCTGAGAGGACCGCTCCCTTTCCTGCCAACTCCATCTGGCCCAGGGGGCGGAGGCTGCACTCACCGCCACTGCTTAAGAGGCCTGAGGGATGCTTCCGGGACACTGCTGCTGCTGCTGCTGCTCTAGTGAGTACTGGGTGGTTTGCTCCCTTTGCTGCCAACTGCATCTGGCCTGCGGGGCGGAGGCTGCACTCACCGCCACAGCTTAAGACGCCTGAGGGAGGATTCCGGGACACTGCTGCTGCTCTAGTGAGTGCTGGGTGGGCCGCTCACTTTCCTGCCAACTCCATCTGGCCTAGAGGGTGGAGCCTGCACTCACCACCACAGCTTAAGAGGCCTGAGGGAGGCTTCCGGGACACTGCTGTTGTTGCTGCTCTAGTGATTGCTGAGTGGACCGCTCCCTTTCCTGCCAACTCCATCTGGCCCAGGGGGCGGAGGCTGCACTCACCGCCACAGCTTAAGAGGCCTGAGGGATGCTTCCGGGATACTGCTGCTGCTGCTCTAGTGAGTGCTGGGTGGTCTGCTCCCTTTCCTGCCAACTGCATCTGGCCTGCGGGGCGGAGCCTGCACTCACCGCCACAGCTTAAGAGGCCTGAGGGAGGCTTCCGGGACACTGCTGCTGCTCTAGTGAGTGTTGGGTGGGGCGCTCCCTTTCCTGCCAACTCCATCTGGCTTAGGGGGCGGAGCCTGCACTCACCACCACAGCTTAAGAGGCCTGAGGGAGGCTTCCCAGACAGTGCTGCTGCTCGTGCTGCCCTAGTGAGTGCTGTGTGGGCCGCTCCCTTTCCTGCCAACTCCATCTGGCCTAGGGGCGGAGCCTGCACTCACCGCCACAACTTAAGAGGCCTGAGGGAGGTTTCCGCGACACTGCTGCTGCTGCTGCTGCTGCTCTAGTGAGTGGTGTGTGGGCCGCTCCTATTCCTGCCAACTGCATCTGGCCCAGGGGGCGGAGCCTGCACTCACCTCCACAGCTTAAGAGGCCTGAGGGAGGCTTCCGGGACACTGATGCTGCTCTAATGAGTGCTGGGTGGGCCGCTCCCTTTCCTGCCAACTCCATCTGGCCTAGGGGGCGGAGCCTGCAATCACCGCCACAGCTTAAGAGGCCTGATGGAGGATTCCGGGACACTGCTGCTGCTCTAGTGAGTGCTGGGTGGGCCGCTCCCTTTCCTGCCAACTCCATCTGGCCTAGAGGGTGGAGCCTGCACTCACCACCACAGCTTAAGAGGCCTGAGGGAGGCTTCCGGGACACTGCTGTTGTTGCTGCTCTAGTGATTGCTGAGTGGACCGCTCCCTTTCCTGCCAACTCCATCTGGCCCAGGGGGCGGAGGCTGCACTCACCGCCACAGCTTAAGAGGCCTGAGGGATGCTTCCGGGACACTGCTGCTGCTGCTCTAGGGAGTGCTGGGTGGGCCGCTCCCTTTCCTGCCAACTGCATCTGGCCTAGGGTCGGAGCCTGCACTCACCGCCACAGCTTAAGAGGCCTGAGGGAGGCTTCCGGGACACTGCTGCTGTTGCTGCCCTAGTGAGTGCTGGGTGGGCCGCTCCCTTTCCTGCCAACTCCATCTGGCCTAGGGGGCCGAGCCTGCACTCACCGCCACAGCTTAAGAGGCCTTAGGGAGGCTTCCGGGACACTGCTGCTGCTGCTGCTCTAGTGATTGCTGAGTGGTCCGCTCCCTTTCCTGCCAACTGCATCTGGCCTAGGGGCGGAGGCTGCACTCACCGCCACAGCTTAAGAGGCCTGAGGGATGCTTCCGAGACACTGCTGCTGCTGCTCTAGTGAGTGCTGGCTGGACCGCTCCCTTTCCTGCCAACTGCATCTGGCCTAGGGGCGGAGCCTGCACTCACCGCCACAGCTTAAGAGGCCTGAGGGAGGCTTCCGGGACACTGCTGCTGTTGCTACTGCTGCTCTAGTGAGTGCTGGGTGGGCCGCTCCCTTTCCTGCCAACTCCATCTAGCCTAGGGGGCGGAGCTTGCACTCACCGCCACAGCTTAAGAGGCCTGAGGGAGGCTTCCGGGACACTGCTGCTGCTGCTGCTCTAGTGAGTGCTGGGTAGGCCGCTCCTATTCCTGCCAACTGCATCTGGCCCAGGGGGCGGAGCCTGCACTCACCGCCACAGCTTAAGCGGCCTGAGGGAGGCTTCCGGGACACTGCTGCTGCTCTAGTGAGTGCTGGGTGGTCCGCTCCATTTCCTGCCAACTCCATCTGGCCCAGGGGGCGGCGCCTACACTCACCGCCACAGCTTAAGAGGCCTGAGGGAGGCTTCCAGGACACTGCTGCGGCTCTAATGAGTGCTGGGTGGGCCGCTACCTTTCCTGCCATCTACATCTGGCCTAGGGGGCAGAGTCTGCACTCACCGCCACAGCTTAATAGGCCTGAGGTAGGCTTCCGGGACACTGCTGCTGCTGCTGCTGCTGCTCTAGTGAGTGCTGGGTGGTCTGCTCCCTTTCCTGCCAACTGCATCTGGCCTGCGGGGCGGAGCCTTCACTCACCGCCACAGCTTAAGAGGCCTGAGGGAGGCTTCCGGGACACTGCTGCTGCTCTAGTGAGTGCTGGGTGGGGCGCTCCCTTTCCTGCCAACTCCATCTGGCTTAGGGGGCGGAGCCTGCACTCACCACCACAGCTTAAGAGGCCTGAGGGAGGCTTCCGAGACAGTGCTGATGCTCCTGCTGCCCTAGTGAGTCCTGGGTGGGCCGCGCCCTTTCCTGCCAACTCCACCTGGCCTAGGTGGCGGAACCTGGACTCACTGCTACAGCTTAAGAGGCCTGAGGGAGGCTTCTGGGACACTGCTGCTGCTGCTGCTCAAGTGAGTGCTGGGTTGGCCGCTCCCTTTCCTGCCAACTCCATTTTCCTAGGGGGCGGAGCCTGCACTCACCGCCACAGCTTAAGAGGCCTGAGGGAGGATTCCGGGACACTGCTGCTGCTGCTGCTCTAGTGAATGCCGGGTGGGCCGCGCCCCTTCCTGCCAACTGCACCTGGCCTAGGGGGCGGAACCTGGACTCATTGCTACAGCTTAAGAGGCCTGAGGGAGGCTTCCGGGACACTGCTGCTGCTGCTGCTCAAGTGAGTGCTAGGTTGGCCGCTCCCTTTCCTGCCAACTCCATTTTCCTAGGGGGCGGAGCCTGCACTCACCGCCACAGCTTAAGAGGCCTGAGGGAGGATTCCGGGACACTGCTGCTGCTCTAGTGAGTGCTGGGTGGGCCGCTCCCTTTCCTGCCAACTAAATCTGGCCTAGGGGGCGAAGCGTGCACTCACCGCCACAGCTTAAGAGTCCTGAGGGAGGCTTCCAGGACACTGCTGCTGCTCTAGTGAGTGCTGGGTGGGCCGCTCCCTTTCCTGCCAACTCCATCTGGCCTAGGGGGCGGAGCCTACACTCACCGCCGCAGCTTAAGAGGCCTGAGGGAGGCTTCCAGGACACTGCTGCTGCTCTAGTGAGTGCTGGGTGGGCCGCTCCCTTTCCTGTCAACTCCATCTGGCCTAGGGGGCGGAGCCTACACTCACCACCACAGGTTAAGAAGGTTAAGAGGCCTGAGGGAGGCTTCCGGGACACTGCTGCGGCTCGAATGAGTGCTGGGTGGGCCGCTCCCTTTCCTGCCATCTATATCTGGCCTAGGGGGCGGAGCCTGCACTCACTGCCACAGCTTAAGAGGCCTGAGGGAGGCTTCCGGGACACTGCTGCTGCTGCTGCTGATCTAGTGAGGGCTGGGTGGACCGCTCCCTTTCCTGCCAACTCCATCTGGCCTAGGGGGCGGAGCCAGCACTCACCGTTACAGGTTAAGAGGCCTGAGGGAGGCTTCCGGGACACTGCTGCTGCTGCTCTAGTGAGTGCTGGGTGGGCCGCTCCCTTTCCTGCCAACTCCATCTGGCGTAGTGAGCGGAGCGTGCACTCACCGCCACAGCTTAAGAGGCCTGAGGGAGGCTTCCGGGACACTGCTGCTGTTGCTGCTGCTGCTCTAGTGAGTGCTGGGTGGGCCGACCCCTTTCCTGCCAACTCCATCTGGCCTAGGGGGCGGAGCTTGCACTCACCGCCACAGCTTAAGAGGCCTGAGGGAGGCTTCCGGGACACTGCTGCTGCTCTAGTGAGTGCTGGGTGGGCCGCTCCCTTTCCTGCAAACTCCATCTGGCCTAGTGAGCGGAGCCTGCACTCACCGCCACAGCTTAAGAGGCCTGAGGGAGGCTTCCGGGACACTGCTGCTGTTGCTGCTCTAGTGAGTGCTGGGTGTGCCGCTCCCTTTTCTGCCAACTCCATCTGGCCTAGGGGGCGGAGCTTGCACTCACCGCCACAGCTTAAGAGGCCTGAGGGAGGCTTCCGGGAGACTGCTGCTGCTGCTGCTGCTGCTCTAGTGAGTGCTGTGTGGGCCACTCCTATCCCTGCCAACTGCATCTGGCCCAGGGGGCGGAGCCTGCACTCACCGCCACAGCTTAAGAGGCCTGAGGGAGGCTTCCGGGACACTGCTGCTACTCTAGTGAGTGCTGGGTGGGCCGCTCCCTTTCCTGCCAACTCCATCTGGCCTAGGGGGTGGAGCCTGCACTCACCGCCACAGCTTAAGAGGCCTGCGGGAGGCTTCCGGGACACTGCTGCTGTTGCTGCTCTAGTGAGTGCTGGGTGGGCCGCTCCCTTTCCTGCCAACTACATTTGGCCTAGGGGGCCGAGCCTGCACTCACCGCCACGGCTTAAGAGGCCTGAGGGAGGCTTCCGGGACACTGCTGCTATTGCTGCTCTAGTGAGTGATGGGTGGGCCGCTCCCTTTCCTGCCAACGCCATGTGGCCTAGGGGGCGGACTCTGCACTCACCGCCACAGCTTAAGAGGCCTGAGGGAGGCTTCCGGGACACTGCTGCTGTTGCTGCTGCTGCTCTAGTGAGTCCTAGGTGGGCCGCTCCCTTTCCTGCCAACTCCATCTGGCCTAGGGGGCGGAGCTTGCACTCACCGCCACAGCTTAAGACGTCTGAGGGAGGCTTCCGGGAGACTGCTGCTGCTGCTGCTCTAGTGAGTGCTGTGTGGGCCGCTCCTATTCCTGCCAACTGCATCTGGCCCAGGGGGCGGAGCCTGCACTCACTGCCACAGCTTAAGAGGCCTGAGGGAGGCTTCCGGGACACTGCTGCTGCTGCTCTAGTGAGTGCTGGGTGGGCCGCTCCCTTTCCTGCCAACTCCATCTGGCCTAGGGGAAGGAGCCTGCACTCACCGCCACAGGTTAAGAGGCCTGAGGGAGGATTCCGGGACACTGCTGCTGCTCTAGTGAGTGCTGTGTGGGCCGCTCCCTTTCCTGCCAACTCCATTTGGCCTAGGGGCGGAGCCTGCACTCACCGCCACAGCTTAAGAGGCCTGAGGGAGGATTCCGGGACACTGCTGCTGCTCTAGTGAGTGCTGTGTGGGCCGCTCCCTTTCCTGCCAACTCCATCTGGCCTAGGGGCGGAGCCTGCACTCACTGCCACAACTTAAGAGGCCTGAGGGGGGTTTCCGCGACACTGCTGCTGCTGCTGGTGCTGCTCTAGTGAGTGCTGGGTGAGCCGCTCCCTTTCCTGCCAACTCCATCTGGCCTAGGGGCCGAACTTGCACTCACCGCCACAGCTTAAGACGCCTGAGGGAGGCTTCCGGGACACTGCTGCTGCTGCTGCTGCTGCTCTAGTGAGTGCTGTGTGGGCCGCTCCTATTCCTGCCAACTGCATCTGGCCCAGGGGGCGGAGCCTGCCCTCACCGCCACAGCTTAAGAGGTCTGAGGGAGGCTTCCGGGACACTGATGCTGCTCTAATGAGTGCTGGGTGGGCCGCTCCCTTTCCTGCCAACTCCATCTGGCCTAGGGGGCGGAGCCTGCACTCACCGCCACAGCTTAAGAGGCCTGATCGAGGATTCCGGGACACTGCTGCTGCTCTAGTGAGTGCTGGGTGGGCCGCTCACTTTCCTGCCAACTCCATCTGGCCTAGAGGGTGGAGCCTGCACTCAGCACCACAGCTTAAGAGGCCTGAGGGAGGCTTCCGGGACACTGCTGTTGTTGCTGCTCTAGTGATTGCTGAGTGGACCGCTCCCTTTCCTGCCAACTGCATCTGGCCTAGGGGCGGAGCCTGCACTCACCGCCACAGCTTAAGAGGCCTGAGGGAGGCTTCCGGGACACTGCTGCTGTTGCTGCCCTAGTGAGTGCTGGGTGGGCCGCTCCCTTTCCTGCCAACTCCATATGGCCTAGGGGGCCGAGCCTGCACTCACCGCCACAGCTTAAGAGGCCTTAGGGAGGCTTCCGGGACACTGCTGCTGCTGCTGCTCTAGTGATTGCTGAGTGGACCGCTCCCTTTCCTGCCAAATCCATCTGGCCCAGGGGGCGGAGGCTGCACTCACGGCCACAGCTTAAGAGGCCTGAGGGATGCTTCCGGGACACTGCTGCTGCTGCTCTAGTGAGTGCTGGGTGGACCGCTCCCTTTCCTGCCAACTGCATCTGGCCTAAGGGCGGAGCCTGCACTCACCGCCACAGCTTAAGAGGCCTGAGGGAGGCTTCCGGGACACTGCTGCTGTTGCTGCTGCTGCTCTAGTGAGTGCTGGGTGGGCCGCTCCCTTTCCTGCCAACTCCATCTGGCCTAGGGGGCGGAGCCTGCACTCACCGCCACAGCTTAAGAGGCCTGAGGGATGCTTCCGGGACACTGCTGCTGCTGCTCTAGTGAGTGCTAGATGGGCTGCTCCCTTTCCTGCCAACTGCATCTGGCCTAGGGGCGGAGCCTGCACTCACCGCCACAGCTTAAGAGGCCTGAGGGAGGCTTCCGCGACACTGCTGCTGATGCTGCTGCTCTAGTGAGTGCTGGGTGGGCCGCTCCCTTTCCTGCCAACTCCATCTGGCGTAGTGAGCGGAGCGTGCACTCACCGCCACAGCTTAAGAGGCCTGAGGGAGGCTTCCGGGACACTGCTGCTGTTGCTGCTGCTGCTCTAGTGAGTGCTGGGTGGGCCGACCCCTTTCTTGCCAACTCCATCTGGCCTAGGGGGCGGAGCTTGCACTCACCGCCACAGCTTAAGAGGCCTGAGGGAGGCTTCCGGGACACTGCTGCTGCTCTAGTGAGTGCTGGGTGGGCCGCTCCCTTTCCTGCCAACTCCATCTGGCCTAGTGAGCGGAGCCTGCACTCACCGCCACAGCTTAAAAGAGGCCTGAGGGAGGCTTCCGGGACACTGCTGCTGTTGCTGCTCTAGTGAGTGCTGGGTGTGCCGCTCCCTTTTCTGCCAACTCCATCTGGCCTAGGGGGCGGAGCTTGCACTCACCGCCACATCTTAAGAGGCCTGAGGGAGGCTTCCGGGAGACTGCTGCTGCTGCTGCTGCTGCTCTAGTGAGTGCTGTGTGGGCCACTCCTATCCCTGCCAACTGCATCTGGCCCAGGGGGCGGAGCCTGCACTCACCGCCACAGCTTAAGAGGCCTGAGGGAGGCTTCCAGGACACTGCTGCTACTCTAGTGAGTGCTGGGTGGGCCGCTCCCTTTCCTGCCAACTCCATCTGGCCTAGGGGGTGGAGCCTGCACTCACCGCCACAGCTTAAGAGGCCTGCGGGAGGCTTCCGGGACACTGCTGCTGTTGCTGCTCTAGTGAGTGCTGGGTGGGCCGCTCCCTTTCCTGCCAACTACATTTGGCCTAGGGGGCCGAGCCTGCACTCACCGCCACGGCTTAAGAGGCCTGAGGGAGGCTTCCGGGACACTGCTGCTATTGCTGCTCTAGTGAGTGATGGGTGGGCCGCTCCCTTTCCTGCCAACTCCATGTGGCCTAGGGGGCGGACTCTGCACTCACCGCCACAGCTTAAGAGGCCTGAGGGAGGCTTCCGGGACACTGCTGCTGTTGCTGCTGCTGCTCTAGTGAGTCCTAGGTGGGCCGCTCCCTTTCCTGCCAACTCCATCTGGCCTAGGGGGCGGAGCTTGCACTCACCGCCACAGCTTAAGACGTCTGAGGGAGGCTTCCGGGAGACTGCTGCTGCTGCTGCTCTAGTGAGTGCTGTGTGGGCCGCTCCTATTCCTGCCAACTGCATCTGGCCCAGGGGGCGGAGCCTGCACTCACTGCCACAGCTTAAGAGGCCTGAGGGAGGCTTCCGGGACACTGCTGCTGCTGCTCTAGTGAGTGCTGGGTGGGCCGCTCCCTTTCCTGCCAACTCCATCTGGCCTAGGGGAAGGAGCCTGCACTCACCGCCACAGGTTAAGAGGCCTGAGGGAGGATTCCGGGACACTGCTGCTGCTCTAGTGAGTGCTGTGTGGGCCGCTCCCTTTCCTGCCAACTCCATTTGGCCTAGGGGCGGAGCCTGCACTCACCGCCACAGCTTAAGAGGCCTGAGGGAGGATTCCGCGACACTGCTGCTGCTCTAGTGAGTGCTGCGTGGGCCGCTCCCTTTCCTGCCAACTCCATCTGGCCTAGGGGCGGAGCCTGCACTCACTGCCACAACTTAAGAGGCCTGAGGGGGGTTTCCGCGACACTGCTGCTGCTGCTGGTGCTGCTCTAGTGAGTGCTGGGTGAGCCGCTCCCTTTCCTGCCAACTCCATCTGGCCTAGGGGGCCGAACTTGCACTCACCGCCACAGCTTAAGACGCCTGAGGGAGGCTTCCGGGACACTGCTGCTGCTGCTGCTGCTGCTCTAGTGAGTGCTGTGTGGGCCGCTCCTATTCCTGCCAACTGCATCTGGCCCAGGGGGCGGAGCCTGCACTCACCGCCACAGCTTAAGAGGCCTGAGGGAGGCTTCCGGGACACTGATGCTGCTCTAATGAGTGCTGGGTGGGGCGCTCCCTTTCCTGCCAACTCCATCTGGCCTAGGGGGCGGAGCCTGCACTCACCGCCACAGCTTAAGAGGCCTGATGGAGGATTCCGGGACACTGCTGCTGCTCTAGTGAGTGCTGGGTGGGCCGCTCCCTTTCCTGCCAACTCCATCTGGCCTAGAGGGTGGAGCCTGCACTCACCACCACAGCTTAAGAGGCCTGAGGGAGGCTTCCGGGACACTGCTGTTGTTGCTGCTCTAGTGATTGCTGAGTGGACCGCTCCCTTTCCTGCCAACTGCATCTGGCCTAGGGGCGGAGCCTGCACTCACCGCCACAGCTTAAGAGGCCTGAGGGAGGCTTCCGGGACACTGCTGCTGTTGCTGCTCTAGTGAGTGCTGGGTGGGCCGCTCCCTTTCCTGCCAACTCCATATGGCCTAGGGGGCCGAGCCTGCACTCACCGCCACAGCTTAAGAGGCCTTAGGGAGGCTTCCGGGACACTGCTGCTGCTGCTGCTCTAGTGATTGCTGAGTGGACCGCTCCCTTTCCTGCCAAATCCATCTGGCCCAGGGGGCGGAGGCTGCACTCACGGCCACAGCTTAAGAGGCCTGAGGGATGCTTCCGGGACACTGCTGCTGCTGCTCTAGTGAGTGCTGGGTGGACCGCTCCCTTTCCTGCCAACTGCATCTGGACTAGGGGCGGAGCCTGCACTCAACGCCACAGCTTAAGAGGCCTGAGGGAGGCTTCCGGGACACTGCTGCTGTTGCTGCTGCTGCTCTAGTGAGTGCTGGGTGGGCCGCTCCCTTTCCTGCCAACTCCATCTGGCCTAGGGGGCGGAGCCTGCACTCACCGCCACAGCTTAAGAGGCCTGAGGGATGCTTCCGGGACACTGCTGCTGCTGCTCTAGTGAGTGCTGGATGGGCTGCTCCCTTTCCTGCCAACTGCATCTGGCCTAGGGGCAGAGCCTGCACTCACCGCCACAGCTTAAGAGGCCTGAGGGAGGCTTCCGGGACACTGCTGCTGCTGCTCTAGTGAGTGCTGGGTGGGCCGCTCCCTTTCCTGCCAACTCCATCTGGCTTAGGGGGCGGAGCCTGCACTCACCGCCACAGCTTAAGAGGCCTGAGGGAGGCTTCCGGGACACTGCTGCTGTTGCTGCTCTAGTGAGTGCTGGGTGTGCCGCTCCCTTTTCTGCCAACTCCATCTGGCCTAGGGGGCGGAGCTTGCACTCACCGCCACAGCTTAAGAGGCCTGAGGGAGGCTTCCGGGAGACTGCTGCTGCTGCTGCTGCTCTAGTGAGTGCTGTGTGGGCCACTCCTATCCCTGCCAACTGCATCTGGCCCAGGGGGCGGAGCCTGCACTCACCGCCACAGCTTAAGAGGCCTGAGGGAGGCTTCCGGGACACTGCTGCTACTCTAGTGAGTGCTGGGTGGGCCGCTCCCTTTCCTGCCAACTCCATCTGGCCTAGGGGGTGGAGCCTGCACTCACCGCCACAGCTTAAGAGGCCTGCGGGAGGCTTCCGGGACACTGCTGCTGTTGCTGCTCTAGTGAGTGCTGGGTGGGCCGCTCCCTTTCCTGCCAACTACATTTGGCCTAGGGGGCCGAGCCTGCACTCACCGCCACGGCTTAAGAGGCCTGAGGGAGGCTTCCGGGACACTGCTGCTATTGCTGCTCTAGTGAGTGATGGGTGGGCCGCTCCCTTTCCTGCCAACTCCATGTGGCCTAGGGGGCGGACTCTGCACTCACCGCCACAGCTTAAGAGGCCTGAGGGAGGCTTCCGGGACACTGCTGCTGTTGCTGCTGCTGCTCTAGTGAGTCCTAGCTGGGCCGCTCCCTTTCCTGCCAACTCCATCTGGCCTAGGGGGCGGAGCTTGCACTCACCGCCACAGCTAAAGACGTCTGAGGGAGGCTTCCGGGAGACTGCTGCTGCTGCTGCTCTAGTGAGTGCTGTGTGGGCCGCTCCTATTCCTGCCAACTGCATCTGGCCCAGGGGGCGGAGCCTGCACTCACTGCCACAGCTTAAGAGGCCTGAGGGAGGCTTCCGGGACACTGCTGCTGCTCTAGTGAGTGCTGGGTGGGCCGCTCCCTTTCCTGCCAACTCCATCTGGCCTAGGGGAAGGAGCCTGCACTCACCGCCACAGGTTAAGAGGCCTGAGGGAGGATTCCGGGACACTGCTGCTGCTCTAGTGAGTGCTGTGTGGGCCACTCCTATTCCTGCCAACTCCATCTGGCCTAGGGGGCGGAGCCTGCACTCACCGCCACAGCTTAAGAGGTCTGAGGGAGGCTTTCGGGACACTGCTGCTGTTGCTGCTGCTGCTCTAGTGAGTGCTAGGTGGGCCGCTCCCTTTCCTGCCAACTCCATCTGGCCTAGGGGGCGGAGCTTGCACTCACCGCCACAGCTTAAGAGGCCTGAGGGAGGCTTCCGGGACACTGCTGCTGCTGCTCTTGTGAGTGCTGTGTGGGCCGATCCTATTCCTGCCAACTGCATCTGGCCCAGGGGGCGGAGCCTGCACTCACCGCCACAGCTTAAGAGGCCTGAGGGAGGCTTCCGGGACACTGCTGCTGCTCTAGTGAGTGCTGGGTGGGGCGCTCCCTTTCCTGCCAACTCCATCTGGCTTAGGGGGCGGAGCGTGCACTCACCACCACAGCTTAAGAGGCCTGAGGGAGGCTTCCGAGACAGTTCTGCTGCTCCTGGTGCCCTAGTGAGTCCTGGGTGGGCCGTGCCCTTTCCTGCCAACTCCACCTGGCCTAGGTGGCGGAACCTGGACTCACTGCTACAGCTTAAGAGGCCTGAGGGAGGCTTCTGGGACACTGCTGCTGCTGCTGCTCAAGTGAGTGCTAGGTTGGCCGCTCCCTTTCCTGCCAACTCCATTTTCCTAGGGGGCGTCGCCTTCACTCACCGCCACAGCTTAAGAGGCTTGAGGGAGACTTCTGGGACACAACTGCTGCTGCTGCTCAAGTGAGTGCTAGGTTGGCCGCTCCCTTTCCTGCCAACTCCATTTTCCTAGGGGGCGGAGCCTGCACTCACCACCACAGCTAAAGAGGCCTGAGGGAGGATTCCGGGACACTGCTGCTGCTCTAGTGAGTGCTGGGTGGGCCGCTCCCTTTCCTGCCAACTACATCTGGACTACTGGGCGGAGCCTGAACTCACCGCCACAGCTTAAGAGGCCTGAGGGAGGCTTCCAGGACACTGTTGCTGCTCTAGTGAGTGCTGGGTGGGCCGCTCCCTTTCCTGCCAACTACATCTGGACTACTGGGCGGAGCCTGAACTCACCGCCACAGCTTAAGAGGCCTGAGGGAGGCTTCCAGGACACTGTTGCTGCTCTAGTGAGTGCTGGGTGGGCCGCTCCCTTTCCTGTCAACTCCATCTGGCCCAGGGGGCGGAGCCTACACTCACCACCACAGCTTAAGAGGCCTGAGGGGGGCTTCCGGGACACTGCTGCGGCTCTAATGAGTGCTGGGTGGGCCGCTCCCTTTCCTGCCATCTATATCTGGCCTAGGGGGCGGAGCCTGCACTCACCGCCACAGCTTAAGAGGCCTGAGGGAGGCTTCCGGGACACTGCTGCTGCTGCTCTAGTGAGTGCTGGGTGGGGCGCTCCCTTTCCTGCCAACTCCATCTGGCTTAGGGGGCGGAGCCTGCACTCACCGCCACAGCTTAAGAGGCCTGAGGGAGGCTTCCGGGACACTGCTGCTGCTGCTCTAGAAAGTGCTGGGTGGGCCGCTCCCTTTCCTGCCAACTCCATCTGGCCTAGGGGGCGGAGCCAGCACTCACCGTTACAGGTTAAGAGGCCTGAGGGAGGCTTCCGGGACACTGCTGCTGTTGCTGCTCTACTGAGTGCTGGGTGGGCCGCTCCCTTTCCTGCCAACTCCATCTGGCTTAGGGGGCGGAGCCTGCACTCACCGCCACAGCTTAAGAGGCCTGAGGGAGGCTTCCGGGACAGTGCTGCTGCTCTAGTGAGTGATGGGTGAGCCGCTCCCTTTCCTGCCAACTGCATCTGGCCCAGGGCGCCCAACCTGCACTCACCGCCACAGCCTAAGAGACCTGAGGGAGGCTTCCGGGACACTGCTGCTGCTGCTGCTCTAGTGAATGCCGGGTGGGCCGCGCCCCTTCCTGCCAACTCCACCTGGCCTAGGGGGCGGAACCTGGACTCATTGCTACAGCTTAAGAGGCCTGAGGGAGGCTTCTGGGACACTGCTGCTGCTCAAGTGAGTGCTAGGTTGGCCGCTCCCTTTCCTGCCAACTCCATCTGGCCTAGGGGGCGGAGCCTGCACTCACCACCACAGCTTAAGAGGCCTGAGGGAGGCTTCCGGGACACTGCTGCGGCTCTAATGAGTGCTGGGTGGGCCGCTCCCTTTCCTGCCATCTATATCCGGCCTAGGGGGCGGAGCCTGCACTCACCGCCACAGCTTAAGAGGCCTGAGGGAGGCTTCCGGGACACTGCTGCTGATGATGATGATGTAGTGAGGGCTGGGTGGACCGCTCCCTTTCCTGCCAACTCCATCTGGCCTAGGGGGCGGAGCCAGCACTCACCGTTACAGGTTAAGAGGCCTGAGGGAGGCTTCCGGGACACTGCTGCTGCTGCTCTAGTGAGTGCTGGGTGGGCCGCTCCCTTTCCTGCCAACTCCATCTGGCCTAGGGGAAGGAGCCTGCACTCACCGCCACAGGTAAAGAGGCCTGAGGGAGGATTCCAGGACACTGCTGCTGCTCTAGTGAGTGCTGTGTGGGCCGCTCCCTTTCCTGCCAACTCCATCTGGCCTAGGGGCGGAGCCTGCACTCACTGCCACAACTTAAGAGGCCTGAGGGGGGTTTCAGCGACACTGCTGCTGCTGCTGCTGCTGCTGCTCTAGTGAGTGCTGGGTGAGCCGCTCCCTTTCCTGCCAACTCCATCTGGCCTAGGGGCCGAGCTTGCACTCACCGCCACAGCTTAAGACGCCTGAGGGAGGCTTCCGGGACACTGCTGCTGCTGCTGCTGCTGCTCTAGTGAGTGCTGTGTGGGCCGCTCCTATTCCTGCCAACTGCATATGGCCCAGGGGGCGGAGCCTGCACTCACCGCCACAGCTTAAGAGGCCTGAGGGAGGCTTCCGGGACACTGATGCTGCTCTAATGAGTGCTGGTTGGGCCGCTCCCTTTCCTGCCAACTCCATCTGGCCTAGGGGCCGAGCTTGCACTCACCGCCACAGCTTAAGAGGCCTGAGGGAGGCTTCCGGGACACTGCTGCTGTTGTTGCTCTAGTGAGTGCTGGGTGGGCCGCTCCCTTTCCTGCCAACTCCATCTGGCCCAGGGGGCAGATCCCTCCCTCACCACCACAGCTTAAGAGGCCTGAGGGAGGCTTCTGGGACACTGCTGCTGCTGCTGCTCTAGTGAATGCCGGGTGGGCCGCGCCCTTTCCTGCCAACTCCATCTGGCCTAGGGGGCGGAACCTGGACTCACTGCTACAGCTTAAGAGGCCTGAGGGAGGCTTTTGGGACACTGCTGCTGCTGCTGCTCAAGTGAGTGCTGGGTTGGCCACTCCCTTTCCTGCCAACTCCATTTTCCTAGGGGACGGAGCCTGCACTCACCGCCACAGCTTAAGAGGCCTGAGGGAGGATTCCGGGACACTGCTGCTGCTCTAGTGAGTGCTGGGTGGGCCGCTCCCTTTCCTGCCAACTGCATCTGGACTAGGGGGCGGAGCATGCACTCACCACCACAGCTTAAGCGGCCTGAGGGAGGCTTCCGGGACACTGCTGCTGCTCTAGTGAGTGCTGGGTGGGCCGCTCCCTTTCCTGCCAACTACATCTGGCCTAGGGGGCGGAGCCTACACTCACCGCCACAGCTTAAGAGGCCTGAGGGAGGCTTCCGGGACACTGCTACTGCTGCTGATCTAGTGAGGGCTGGGTGGGCCGCTCCCTTTCCTGCCAACTCCATCTGGCCTAGGAGGCGGAGCCAGCACTCACCGTTACAGGTTAAGAGGCCTGAGGGAGGCTTCCGGGACACTGCTGCTGCTGCTCTAGTGAGTGCTGGGTGGGGCGCTCCCTTTCCTGCTAACTCCATCTGGCCCAGGGGGCGGAGCCTGCACTCACCGCCACAGCTTAAGAGGCCTGAGGGAGGCTTCCGGGACACTGCTGCTGCTGCTCTAGTGAGTACTGAATGAGCCGCTCCCTTTCCTGCCAACTCCATCTGGCCCAGGGGGCCGAGCCTGCACTCACCGCCACAGCTTAAGAGGCCTGAGGGAGGCCTCCGGGACACTGCTGCTGCTGCTCTGGTGAGTGCTGTGTGGGCTGCTCCCTTTCCTGCCAGCTCCATCTAGCCCAGGGGGCGGAGCCTGCACTCACCGCCACAGCTTAAGAGGCCTGAGGGAGGATTCCGGGACACTGCTGCTGCTCTAGTGAGTGCTGGGTGGGCCGCTCCCTTTCCTGCCAACTCCATCTGGCCTAGGGGTCGGAGCCTGCACTCACCGCCACAGCTTAAGAGGCCTGAGGGAGGCTTCTGGGACACTGCTGCTGCTGCTCAAGTGAGTGCTGGGTGGGCCGCTGCCTTTCCTGCCAACTCCATCTGGCCTAGGGGGCGGAACCTGCACTCACCGCCACAGCTTAAGAGGCCTGAGGGAGGCTTCCGGGACACTGCTGCTGCTGCTGCTGCTGCTCTAGTGAGTGCTGGGTGGGCTGCTCCCTTTCCTGCCAACTCCACCTGGCCTATGGGTCGGAGCCTGCACTCACCACCACAGCTTAAGAGGCCTGAGGGAGGCTTCCAGGACACTGCTGCTGTTGCTGCTCTATTGAGTGCTGGGTGGGCCGCTCCCTTTCCTGCCAACTCCACCTGGCCTAGGGGGCGGAGCCTGCACTCACCGCAACAGCTTAAGAGGCCTGAGGGAGGCTTCCGGGACACTGCTGCTGTTGCTGCTCTAGTGAGTGCTGGGTGGGCCGTTCCCTTTCCCGCCAACTCCATCTGGCCCAGGGGGCGGAGCCTGCACTCACCGCCACAGCTTAAGAGGCCCGAGGGAGGCTTCCAGGACACTGCTGCTGCTGCTGCTCTAGTGAGGGCTGGGTGGGCCGCGCCCTTTCCTGCCAACTCCATCTGGCCTAGGGGGCGGAGCTTGCACTCACCGCCACAGCTTAAGACGCCTGAGGGAGGCTTCCGGGAGACTGCTGCTGCTGCTGCTGCTGCTCTAGTGAGTGCTGTGTGGGCCGCTCCTATTCCTGCCAACTGCATCTGGCCCAGGGGGCGGAGCCTGCACTCACCGCCACAGCTTAAGAGGCCTGCGGGAGGCTTCCGGGACACTGCTGCTGCTGCTGCTCTAGTGAGTGCTGAGTGGGTCGCTCCCTTTCCTGCCAACTCCATCTGGCCTAGTGGGCGGAGCCTGCACTCACCGCCACAGCTTAAGAGGCCTGCGGGAGGCTTCCGGGATACTGCTGCTGCTGCTCTAGTGCGTGCTGGGTGTGCCGCTCCCTTTCCTGCCAACTCCATCTGGCCTAGGGGGCCGAGCCTGCACTCACCGCCACAGCTTAAGAGGCCTGAGGGAGGCTTCCGGGACACTGCTGCTGCTGCTCTAGTGCGTGCTGGGTGGGCCACTCCCTTTCCTGCCAACTCCATCTGGCCTAGGGGGCCGAGCCTGCACTCACCGCCACAGCTTAAGAGGCCTGAGGGAGGCTTCCGGGACACTGCTGCTGCTGCTGCTCTAGTGATTGCTGAGTGGACCGCTCCCTTTCCTGCCAACTGCATCTGGCCTAGGGGGCGGAGGCTGCACTCACCGCCACAGCTTAAGACGCCTGAGGGAGGCTTCCGGGACACTGCTGCTGCTGCTGCTGCTCTAGTGAGTGCTGTGTGGGCCGCTCCTATTCCTGCCAACTGCATCTGGCCTAGGGGCGGAGCCTGCACTCACCGCCACAGCTTAAGAGGCCTGAGGGATGCTTCCGGGACACTGCTGCTGCTGCTCTAGTGCGTGCTGGGTGTGCCGCTCCCTTTCCTGCCAACTGCATCTGGCCTAGGGGCGGAGCCTGCACTCACCGCGACAGCTTAAGAGGCCTGAGGGAGGCTTCCGGGACACTGCTGCTGCTGCTGCTCTAGTGAATGCCGGGTGGCCCGCGCCCCTTCCTGCCAACTCCACCTGTCCTAGGGGGCGGAACCTGGACTCATTGCTACAGCTTAAGAGGCCTGAGGGAGGCTTCTGGGACACTGCTGCTGCTGCTGCTCAAGTGAGTGCTAGGTTGGCCGCTCCCTTTCCTGCCAACTCCATTTTCCTAGGGGGCGGAGCTTGCACTCACCGCCACAGCTTAAGAGGCCAGAGGGAGGATTCCGGGACACTGCTGCTGCTCTAGTGAGTGCTGGGTGGGCCGCTCTCTTTCCTGCCAACTACATCTGGACTCCGGGGCGGAGCCTACACTCACCGCCACAGCTTAAGAGGCCTGAGGGAGGATTCCGGGACACTGCTGCTGCTCTAGTGAGTGCTGGGTGGGCCGCTCCCTTTCCTGTCAACTCCATCTGGCCTAGGGGCGGAGCCTACACTCACCACCACAGCTTAAGAGGCCTGAGGGGGGCTTCCGGGACACTGCTGCGGCTCTAATGAGTGCTGGGTGGGCCGCTCCCTTTCCTGCCATCTATATCTGGCCTAGGGGGCGGAGCCTGCACTCACCGCCACAGCTTAAGACGCCTGAGGGAGGCTTCCGGGACACTGCTGCTACTGCTGCTGATCTAGTGAGGGCTCGGTGGACCGCTCCCTTTCCTGCCAACTCCATCTGGCCTAGGGGGCGGAGCCAGCACTCACCGTTACAGGTTAAGAGGCCTGAGGGAGGCTTCCGGGACACTGCTGCTGTTGCTGCTCTAGTGAGTGCTGGGTGGGCCGCTCCCTTTCCTGCCAACTCCATCTGGCTTAGGGGGCGGAGCCTGCACTCACCGCCACAGCTTAAGAGGCCTGAGGGAGGATTCCGGGACAGTGCTGCTGCTCTAATGAGTGATGGGTGAGCCGCTCCCTTTCCTGCCAACTGCATCTGGCCCAGGGGGCCCAACCTGCACTCACCGCCACAGCCTAAGAGGCCTGAGGGAGGCTTCCGGGACACTGCTGCTGCTGCTCTAATGAGTGCTGTGTGGGCTGCTCTCTTTCCTGCCAACTGCATCTAGCCCAGGGGGCGGAGCCTGCACTCACCGCCACAGCTTAAGAGGCCTGAGGGAGGCTTCCGGGACACTGCTGCTGTTGCTGCTCTAGTGAGTGCTGGGTGGGCCGTTCCCTTTCCTGCCAACTCCATCTGGCCCAGGGGGCGGAGCCTGCACTCACCGCCACAGCTTAAGAGGCCCGAGGGAGGCTTCCAGGACACTGCTGCTGCTGCTGTTCTAGTGAGGGCTGGGTGGGCCGCGCCCTTTCCTGCCAACTCCATCTGGCCTAGGGGGCGGAGCCTGCACTCACCGCCACAGCTTAAGAGGCCTGAGGGAGGCTTCCAGGACAGTGCTGCTGCTCTAGTGAGTGCTGGGTGGGCCGCTCCCTTTCCTGGAAACTCCATCTGTCCTAGGGGGCGGAGCCTGCACTCACCGCCACAGCTTAAGAGGCCCAAGGGAGGCTTCCGGGACACTGCTGCTGCCGCTATAGTGAGTGCTGGGTGGACTACTCCCTTTCCTGCCAACTCCATCTGGCCTAGGGGGCGGAGCCTGCACTCACCGCAACAGCTTAAGAGGCCTGAGGGAGGCTTCCGGGACACTGCTGCTGTTGTGGTCTAGTGAGTGCTGGGTGGGCCGCTCCCTTTCCTGCCAACTCCACCTGGCCTAGGGCGCGGAGCCTGAACTCACCGCCACAGCTTAAGAGGCCTGAGGGATCCTTCCGGGACACTGCTGCTGTTGCTGCTGCTGCTCTAGTGAGTCCTAGGTGGGCCGCTCCCTTTCCTGCCAACTCCATCTGGCCTTGGGGGCGGAGCCTGCACTCACCGCCACAGCTTAAGAGGCCTGAGGGAGGCTTCCGGGACACTGCTGCTGCTGCTCTAGAAAGTGCTGGGTGGGCCGCTCCCTTTCCTGCCAACTCCATCTGGCCTAGGGGGCGGAGCCAGCACTCACCGTTACAGGTTAAGAGGCCTGAGGGAGGCTTCCGGGACACTGCTGCTGTTGCTGCTCTAGTGAGTGCTGGGTGGGCCGCTCCCTTTCCTGCCAACTCCATCTGGCTTAGGGGGCGGAGCCTGCACTCACGGCCACAGCTTAAGAGGCCTGAGGGAGGCTTCCGGGACAGTGCTGCTGCTCTAGTGAGTGATGGGTGAGCCGCTCCCTTTCCTGTCAACTGCATCTGGCCCAGGGGGCCCAACCTGCACTCACCGCCACAGCCTAAGAGGCCTGAGGGAGGCTTCCGGGACACTGCTGCTGCTGCTCTAATGAGTGCTGTGTGGGCTGCTCCCTTTCCTGCCAACTGCATCTAGCCCAGGGGGCGGAGCCTGCACTCACCGCCACAGCTTAAGAGGCCTGAGGGAGGCTTCCGGGACACTGCTGCTGTTGCTGCTCTAGTGAGTGCTGGGTGGGCCGTTCCCTTTCCTGCCAACTCCATCTGGCCCAGGGGGCGGAGCCTGCACTCACCGCCACAGCTTAAGAGGCCTGAGGGAGGCTTCCGGGAGACTGCTGCTGCTGCTGCTGCTGCTCTAGTGAGTGCTGTGTGGGCCGCTCCTATTCCTGCCAACTGCATCTGGCCCAGGGGGCGGAGCCTGCACTCGCCGCCACAGCTTAAGAGGCCTGAGGAAGGCTTCCGGGACACTGCTGCTGCTCTAGTGAGTGCTGGGTGGGCCACTCCCTTTCCTGCCAACTCCATCTGGCCTAGGGGGCGGAGCCTGCACTCACCGACACAGCTTAAGAGGCCTGCGGGAGGCTTCCGGGATACTGCTGCTGTTGCTGCTCTAGTGAGTGCTGGGTGTGCCGCTCCCTTTCCTGCCAACTCCATCTGGCCTAGGGGGCCGAGCCTGCACTCACCGCCACAGCTTAAGAGGCCCGAGGGAGGCTTCCAGGACACTGCTGCTGCTGCTGCTCTAGTGAGGGCTGGGTGGGCCGCGCCCTTTCCTGCCAACTCCATCTGGCCTAGGGGGCGGAGCCTGCACTCACCGCCACAGCTTAAGAGGCCTGAGGGAGGCTTCCAGGACAGTGCTGCTGCTCTAGTGAGTGCTGGGTGGGCCGCTCCCTTTCCTGGAAACTCCATCTGTCCTAGGGGGCGGAGCCTGCACTCACCGCCACAGCTTAAGAGGCCCAAGGGAGGCTTCCGGGACACTGCTGCTGCCGCTATAGTGAGTGCTGGGTGGACTACTCCCTTTCCTGCCAACTCCATCTGGCCTAGGGGGCGGAGCCTGCACTCACCGCAACAGCTTAAGAGGCCTGAGGGAGGCTTCCGGGACACTGCTGCTGTTGTGGTCTAGTGAGTGCTGGGTGGGCCGCTCCCTTTCCTGCCAACTCCACCTGGCCTAGGGCGCGGAGCCTGCACTCACCGCCACAGCTTAAGAGGCCTGAGGGATGCTTCCGGGACACTGCTGCTGTTGCTGCTGCTGCTCTAGTGAGTCCTAGGTGGGCCGCTCCCTTTCCTGCCAACTCCATCTGGCCTAGGGGGCGGAGCTTGCACTCACCGCCACAGCTTAAGAGGCCTGAGGGAGGCTTCCGGGACACTGCTGCTGCTGCTCTTGTGAGTGCTGTGTGGGCCGATCCTATTCCTGCCAACTGCATCTGGCCCAGGGGGCGGAGCCTGCACTCACTGCCACAGCTTAAGACGCCTGAGGGAGGCTTCCGGGACACTGCTGCTGCTGCTGCTCTAGTGAGTGCTGTGTGGGCCGCTCCCTTTCCTGCCAACTCCATCTGGCTTAGGGGGCGGAGCCTGCACTCACTGCTACAGCTTAAGAGGCCTGAGGGAGGCTTCTGGGACACTGCTGCTGCTGCTGCTCAAGTGAGTGCTGGGTTGGCCGCTCCCTTTCCTGCCAACTCCATTTTCCTAGGGGGCGGAGCCTGCACTCACCGCGACAGCTTAAGAGGCCTGAGGGAGGCTTCCGGGACACTGCTGCTGCTGCTGCTCTAGTGAATGCCGGGTGGGCCGCGCCCCTTCCTGCCAACTCCACCTGGCCTAGGGGGCGGAACCTGGACTCATTGCTACAGCTTAAGAGGCCTGAGGGAGGCTTCTGGGACACTGCTGCTGCTGCTGCTCAAGTGAGTGCTAGGTTGGCCGCTCCCTTTCCTGCCAACTCCATTTTCCTAGGGGGCGGAGCCTGCACTCACCGCGACAGCTTAAGAGGCCTGAGGGAGGCTTCCGGGACACTGCTGCTGCTCTAGTGAGTGCTGGGTGGGCCGCTCCCTTTCCTGCCAACTACATCTGGACTGCGGGGCGGAGCCTGAACTCACTGCCACAGCTTAAGAGGCCTGAGGGAGGCTTCCAGGACACTGCTGCTGCTCTAGTGAGTGCTGGGTGGGGCGCTCCCTTTCCTGCCAACTCCATCTGGCTTAGGGGGCGGAGGCTGCACTCACCGCCACAGCTTAAGAGGCCTGAGGGAGGCTTCCGGGACACTGCTGCTGCTGCTCTAGAAAGTGCTGGGTGGGCCGCTCCCTTTCCTGCCAACTCCATCTGGCCTAGGGGGCGGAGCCAGCACTCACCGTTACAGGTTAAGAGGCCTGAGGAAGGCTTCCGGGACACTGCTGCTGTTGCTGCTCTAGTGAGTGCTGGGTGGGCCGCTCCCTTTCCTGCCAACTCCATCTGGCTTAGGGGGCGGAGCCTGCACTCACCGCCACAGCTTAAGAGGCCTGAGGGAGGCTTCCGGGACAGTGCTGCTGCTCTAGTGAGTGATGGGTGAGCCGCTCCCTTTCCTGCCAAGTGCATCTGGCCCAGGGGGCCCAACCTGCACTCACCGCCACAGCCTAAGAGGCCTGAGGGAGGCTTCCGGGACACTGCTGCTGCTGCTCTAGTGAGTGCTGTGTGGGCTGCTCCCTTTCCTGCCAACTCCATCTAGCCCAGGGGGCGGAGCCTGCACTCACCGCCACAGCTTAAGAGGCCTGAGGGAGGCTTCCGGGACACTGCTGCTGCCATAGTGAGTGCTGGGTGGGCCGCTCCCTTTCCTGCCAACTCCATCTGGCCTAGGGGTCGGAGCCTGCACTCACCGCCACAGCTTAAGAGGCCTGAGGGAGGCTTCCGGGACACTGCTGCTGCTGCTCTAGTGAGTGCTGGGTGGGTCGCTCCCTTTCCTGAAAACTCCATCTGGCCTGGGGGGGAGCCTGCACTCACCGCCACAGCTTAAGAGGCCTGAGGGAGGCTTCCGGGACACTGCTGCTGTTGTTGCTCTAGTGAGTGCTGGGTGGGCCGCTCCCTTTCCTGCCAACTCCATCTGGCCCAGGGAGCAGATCCCGCCCTCACCACCACAACTTAAGAGGCCTGAGGGAGGCTTCTGGGACACTGATGCTGCTGCTGCTCTAGTGAATGCCGGGTGGGCCGCGCCCTTTCCTGCCAACTCCATCTGGCCTAGGGGGCGGAACCTGGACTCACTGCTACAGCTTAAGAGGCCTGAGGGAGGCTTCTGGGACACTGCTGCTGCTGCTGCTCAAGTGAGTGCTGGGTTGGCCGCTCCCTTTCCTGCCAACTCCATTTTCCTAGGGGGCGGAGCCTGCACTCACCGCCACAGCTTAAGAGGCCTGAGGGAGGATTCCGGGAAACTGCTGCTGCTCTAGTGAGTGCTGGGTGGGCCGCTCCCTTTCCTGCCAACTGCATTTGGCCTGGAGGGCGGAGCCTGTACTCACCGCCACAGCTTAAGAGGCCTGAGGGAGGCTTCCGGGACACTGCTGCTGCTGCTACTCTAGTGAGTGCTGGGTGGGCTGCTCCCGTTCCTGCCAACTCCATCTGGCCTAGGGGGCGGAGCCTGCACTCACCGCCACAGCTTAAGAGGCCTGAGGGAGGCTTCCGGGACACTGCTGCTGTTGTTGCTCTAGTGAGTGCTGGGTGGGCCGCTCCCTTTCCTGCCAACTCCATCTGGCCCAGGGAGCAGATCCCGCCCTCACCACCACAGCTTAAGAGGCCTGAGAGAGGCTTCTGGGACACTGCTGCTGCTGCTGCTCTAGTGAATGCCGGGTGGGCCGCGCCCTTTCCTGCCAACTCCATCTGGCCTAGGGGGCGGAACCTGGACTCACTGCTACAGCTTAAGAGGCCTGAGGGAGGCTTCTGGGACACTGCTGCTGCTGCTGCTGAAGTGAGTGCTGGGTTGGCCGCTCCCTTTCCTGCCAACTCCATTTTCCTAGGGGGCGGAGCCTGCACTCACCGCCACAGCTTAAGAGGCCTGAGGGAGGATTCCGGGACACTGCTGCTGCTCTAGTGAGTGCTGGGTGGGCCGCTCCCTTTCCTGCCAACTGCATTTGGCCTAGAGGGCGGAGCCTGTACTCACCACCACAGCTTAAGAGGCCTGAGGGAGGCTTCCGGGACACTGCTGCTGCTGCTACTCTAGTGAGTGCTGGGTGGGCTGCTCCCGTTCCTGCCAACTCCATCTGGCCTAGGGGGCGGAGCCTGCACTCACCGCCACAGCTTAAGAGGCCTGAGGGAGGCTTCCGGGACACTGCTGCTGCTGCTCTAGTGAGTGCTGGGTGGGCCGCTGCCTTTCCTGCCAACTCCATCTGGCCTAGGGGGCGGAACCTGCACTCACCGCCACAGCTTAAGAGGCCTGAGGGAGGCTTCCGGGACACTGCTGCTGCTGCTCTAGAAAGTGCTGGGTGGGCCGCTCCCTTTCCTGCCAACTCCATCTGGCCTAGGGGGCGGAGCCAGCACTCACCGTTACAGGTTAAGAGGCCTGAGGAAGGCTTCCGGGACACTGCTGCTGTTGCTGCTCTAGTGAGTGCTGGGTGGGCCGCTCCCTTTCCTGCCAACTCCATCTGGCTTAGGGGGCGGAGCCTGCACTCACCGCCACAGCTTAAGAGGCCTGAGGGAGGCTTCCGGGACAGTGCTGCTGCTCTAGTGAGTGATGGGTGAGCCGCTCCCTTTCCTGCCAAGTGCATCTGGCCCAGGGGGCCCAACCTGCACTCACCGCCACAGCCTAAGAGGCCTGAGGGAGGCTTCCGGGACACTGCTGCTGCTGCTCTAGTGAGTGCTGTGTGGGCTGCTCCCTTTCCTGCCAACTCCATCTAGCCCAGGGGGCGGAGCCTGCACTCACCGCCACAGCTTAAGAGGCCTGAGGGAGGCTTCCGGGACACTGCTGCTGCCATAGTGAGTGCTGGGTGGGCCGCTCCCTTTCCTGCCAACTCCATCTGGCCTAGGGGTCGGAGCCTGCACTCACCGCCACAGCTTAAGAGGCCTGAGGGAGGCTTCCGGGACACTGCTGCTGCTGCTCTAGTGAGTGCTGGGTGGGTCGCTCCCTTTCCTGAAAACTCCATCTGGCCTGGGGGGGAGCCTGCACTCACCGCCACAGCTTAAGAGGCCTGAGGGAGGCTTCCGGGACACTGCTGCTGTTGTTGCTCTAGTGAGTGCTGGGTGGGCCGCTCCCTTTCCTGCCAACTCCATCTGGCCCAGGGAGCAGATCCCGCCCTCACCACCACAGCTTAAGAGGCCTGAGGGAGGCTTCTGGGACACTGATGCTGCTGCTGCTCTAGTGAATGCCGGGTGGGCCGCGCCCTTTCCTGCCAACTCCATCTGGCCTAGGGGGCGGAACCTGGACTCACTGCTACAGCTTAAGAGGCCTGAGGGAGGCTTCTGGGACACTGCTGCTGCTGCTGCTCAAGTGAGTGCTGGGTTGGCCGCTCCCTTTCCTGCCAACTCCATTTTCCTAGGGGGCGGAGCCTGCACTCACCGCCACAGCTTAAGAGGCCTGAGGGAGGATTCCGGGACACTGCTGCTGCTCTAGTGAGTGCTGGGTGGGCCGCTCCCTTTCCTGCCAACTGCATTTGGCCTAGAGGGCGGAGCCTGTACTCACCGCCACAGCTTAAGAGGCCTGAGGGAGGCTTCCGGGACACTGCTGCTGCTGTTACTCTAGTGAGTGCTGGGTGGGCTGCTCCCGTTCCTGCCAACTCCATCTGGCCTAGGGGGCGGAGCCTGCACTCACCGCCACAGCTTAAGAGGCCTGAGGGAGGCTTCCGGGACACTGCTGCTGTTGTTGCTCTAGTGAGTGCTGGGTGGGCCGCTCCCTTTCCTGCCAACTCCATCTGGCCCAGGGAGCAGATCCCGCCCTCACCACCACAGCTTAAGAGGCCTGAGGGAGGCTTCTGGGACACTGCTGCTGCTGCTGCTCTAGTGAATGCCGGGTGGGCCGCGCCCTTTCCTGCCAACTCCATCTGGCCTAGGGGGCGGAACCTGGACTCACTGCTACAGCTTAAGAGGCCTGAGGGAGGCTTCTGGGACACTGCTGCTGCTGCTGCTGAAGTGAGTGCTGGGTTGGCCGCTCCCTTTCCTGCCAACTCCATTTTCCTAGGGGGCGGAGCCTGCACTCACCGCCACAGCTTAAGAGGCCTGAGGGAGGATTCCGGGACACTGCTGCTGCTCTAGTGAGTGCTGGGTGGGCCGCTCCCTTTCCTGCCAACTGCATTTGGCCTAGAGGGCGGAGCCTGTACTCACCGCCACAGCTTAAGAGGCCTGAGGGAGGCTTCCGGGACACTGCTGCTGCTGCTACTCTAGTGAGTGCTGGGTGGACTGCTCCCGTTCCTGCCAACTCCATCTGGCCTAGGGGGCGGAGCCTGCACTCACCGCCACAGCTTAAGAGGCCTGAGGGAGGCTTCCGGGACACTGCTGCTGCTGCTCTAGTGAGTGCTGGGTGGGCCGCTGCCTTTCCTGCCAACTCCATCTGGCCTAGGGGGCGGAACCTGCACTCACCGCCACAGCTTAAGAGGCCTGAGGGAGGCTTCCGGGACACTGGTGCTGCTGCTGCTGCTGCTCTAGTGAGTGCTGGGTGGGCCGCTCCCTTTCCTGCCAACTCCATCTGGGTTTGGGGGCGGAGCCTGCACTCACCGCCACAGCTTATGAGGCCTGAGGGAGGCTTCCGGGACACTGCTGCTGCTGCTGCTGCTCTAGTGAGTGCTGGGTAGGCCGCTCCCTTTCCTGCCAACTCCACCTGGCCTAGGGGGCGGAGCCTGCACTCACCGCCACAGCTTAAGAGGCCTGAGGGAGGCTTCCGGGACACTGCTGCTGCTGCTGCTGCTCTAGTGAGTGCTGGGTGGGCTGCTCCCGTTCCTGCCAACTCCATCTGGCCTAGGGGGCGGAGCCTGCACTCACCGCCGCAGCTTAAGAGGCCTGAGGGAGGCTTCCGGGACACTGCTGCTGTTGCTGCTCTAGTGAGTGCTGGGTGGGCCGTTCCCTTTCCTGCCAACTCCATCTGGCCCAGGGGGCGGAGCCTGCACTCACCGCCACAGCTTAAGAGGCCTGAGGGAGGCTTCCGGGAGACTGCTGCTGCTCTAGTGAGTTCTGGGTGGGCCGCTCCCTTTCCTGCCAACTCCATCTGGCCTAGGGGGCGGAGCCTGCACTCACCGCCACAGCTTAAGAGGCCAAAGGGAGGCTTCCGGGACACTGCTGCTGCTGCTATAGTGAGTGCTGGGTGGACTACTCCCTTTCCTGCCAACTCCATCTGCCCTAGGGGGCGGAGCCTGCACTCACCGCAACAGCTTAAGAGGCCTGAGGGAGGCTTCCGGGACACTGCTGCTGTTGTGGTCTAGTGAGTGCTGGGTGGGCCGCTCCCTTTCCTGCCAACTCCACCTGGCCTAGGGCGCGGAGCCTGCACTCACCGCCATAGCTTAAGAGGCCTGAGGGAGGCTTCCGAGAAACTGCTGCTGGTGCTGCTGCTCTAGTGAGTGCTGGGTGGGCCGCTCCCTTTCCTGCCAACTCCATCTGGCCTAGGGGGCGGAACCTGCACTCACCGCCACAGCTTAAAAGGCCTGAGGGAGGCTTCCGGGACACTGCTGCTGCTGCTGCTGCTCTAATGAGTGCTGGGTGGGCCGCTCCCTTTCCTGCCAACTCCATCTGGCCTTTGTGTTCAGTTTCTGTTAATTGGTTCTCATGGGAAACTTACAGATTCTGGCTGTACACAATTAACTCAAGGCAGTGTCAATTTAGTCTTGGCAGAAAGCCAAGGTCAGCTTGACCTAGAAACTACTTACTCTGATTGGTTAACGACCAGCACTCAACTCTGTTATCTAGGGATTGCTAGCACAGTTTGGTGTGTTAGGGGTGTGTTAGGAGTAGGAGTGCTGTGCATGGTTAAGAGAGAGAGAGAGAGAAAGGATTTATTTTGCTTTGTTTTGTATGCAGAAACTCTGCTGGTTTTATTTTTCCTTTTAATAAATCCTGTAAATAGTTATTCTGAGTCTAGCTGACTAGTCATTTCCACCTCAACTAGCTTCTTCGCTGTGCAGGAAAACTCTGCTACGTTTGGGCTAAAGCCATTAGAGCTATGCCTGACACTTCAAAGTTCCATGAGGTTATGGGTATTGTGCTGCCAGCCTGAGTTATGGTGGTGTCAGCATCAACGGTGTTGGTTCCAGTAGTTCCAGAAGTTGTTGTTCCTGTTGGTGCAGCAGATGGACACTGGCTGGTTCCTGACTGTTGTGAGCTGGTGACGCAGTGGACACAAGGACAACAGCTGCAGCGTGTGAGTGCTGGGTGCTGTGGTTCCTGTTTTCTCTCTCGGTGGTCGTGAGTAGCTGGTTCCGGGTTCCAGGGACATCGCTCTCAAGATGGCCTCACAACCAGTTCAGATGGCTTTTGAGCGTCTGAATGACTCCAATTACTCGCTGTGGTCGGAACGCATGCAGGCAGTGCTGCAGAGGGATCGTCTCTGGCAAGTGGTGAGTAAGTTTCCTGCGAAGCCTGATGATGAAGACCTCGATAAAGACCAAAGAGCAAGGGCCACAATTGTCTTGGGGCTGGAAGATTCCCAGTTGCCGTATGTGAGGGGAATCAAGACAGCTAGAGGTGTGTGGCAAGCACTTAAAGAACTCCATGTGCGTGAGACAGCGGTTTCCAAGCTGTTCATTCGCAAGGCATTGTACAAGGCAATGTTACAGCCTGGGGTTACAATGCAGGAACACCTACACAGTTTACAGTTAAATTTTGCTGCGCTACAGGAAAGAGACTGTGCGTTAGACCAGCAGGAGAAGGTGGCTATTATTTTGAGTTCTCTCCCGGAAAGCTGGGATAATTTAGTTTTGTCTCTAGAAGGCATACAGGAGCGTGATTTATCAGTCAGTTACGTTACTGGGCGTTTGATTGAAGAGTGGCAGAAGAGGCAATAAAGGTTGTTGGCTGCAGAGGCTTCTACAGGCGGGCGGTTTGGAAGGAGTTCTCATGCCGTGCCAGAGGTGAAGCAAAAGCAGCGTACCGGTGAGGAGTCTGCGTTTGCTGTTAGGCGTTGTTTTCGATGTGGGTCTTCAGCGCATCTAAAACGACAATGTCCTGAGTTGGTCAAGTCTCAGTTGCCGGTGCAGGAGCAGAGACGAGATCAGCAGCAGCAGCAGCAGCAGCGGAAAAAGAAGTTCTTCAAACGAAAACAGTCGGCTCAACTGGTGACCGCCGAGGTCAAGATTGCTGATGAGAAGCAAGCGGTCTGGGTGGTCGATTCGGGAGCGTCTCGCCACATCGTAAATTCAGATGAATTGTTTGTTTCCAAGAACTCAGCACAGCGCAGCCAGGTGGCTCTAGCAGACGGAAGTACTTCCGAAGTGATTTCGGGGGGTGCAGTTTTTGTTCCTTGTCTTTGTGAATGCCTGCAAAATGTACTTTGTGTGCCGTCATTAAGGAGCAATCTGATGTCTGTAGATTGTTTGCTAAAAGCTGGGTTTAAAGTGCATTTTGAAGGAGACAGTTGCATTATTAAGAAGGCTGGTGAGATTTTAGGCACTGCTAAGTCAGAGGGAGGCTTGTTTTGGCTTAAAGCAGGATCTCAAGTTGCAGCAGTAGTCAGTAAATCTCAGCCTGCAGTGAATAACAAAGCTATACATGACAACTGTGTGCACTTGTTGCATAGGAAAATGGGGCATGCTTGCTGGAAAAGTGTACTAAAAATGTCTGAATTGGCTGATAGGGGTGATTTAAAGAGTTGTAACAAGTACCTTGATTGTAACGTTTGTAAAAAGGTTAAAACCCACAGAGTCTCTTACCCCAGAAGTGACAGAGTTAGTGAGTCACCGCTACAGCTGGTTCACATGGACGTAATTGGTCCATTTGCTGTAAGCAGGGGTGGATCGCGTTTTTCATTAACAATTGTGGATGACGCCACGCGTTACTCTTGGGTTTTTCCCATGAAGAATAAGGGTGACGTGTTCACTAAGTTTAAAGGCTGGGTGGCATCTGTGGAAAGATTTCTGTCCACTAAACTCAAAAGGATTCAGACGGACAGAGGTGGCGAATTTATGTCAAATGCTTTTAGAGATTGGTTACAAAAGCGTGGCATTGGGCATAGAAAAACGAACGCTTTTTCCCCAGAGGAGAATGGCGTTGCAGAGCGAAAAAACAGATCTTTACAAAATATGATGTTTGCCATGCTTGATGATGCTGATTTGCCCATGTCTTATTGGGGGGAGAGCATGCTCACCGCGTGTTATCTCCAAAATAGGCTCTTTCATCAAACAATAGGTACAACTCCGTACTTTAAATTGTTTCAGAAAAAACCCAAAATTGACCATTTGCATGTGTTTGGATCAAAAGCCTGGGTATTAATTCCAAAACAAATGAGAAAGAAGGGAGATCCTAAGACCAAACAATTAGTGTTTGTGGGTTACCAGGAGCTGGGAAAAGGTTTCCGCTTTGCTGAAGGGACAAATGGCATTGTGATCTCCAGGAATGCCAGTTTTTGTGAACATAGTGGCTGGGAGAGACTACATGCCAATACTGAGGTTTGGTTTGAACCTTCCCAGGAGCTTCATGACTCTGAAGGTAAACATAGAGAATCAGAGTCTGAGGGGGAGGAAAGTTCAGATAAGAGCTCTCAAGAAAGTGGAATTAGCCAGAGACCAGTTGCTAAGCAACAAAAGAGAGGTCGTAGTTCTGAGGAGGAAAGTGGGTCAGAAGAAAAAAATTTCCCCAGAAGATCTAAAAGACAAAACAAAGGAGTGCCTCCGGTGCGTTTTTCTCCAGATACTGCAAATGTGTTTAGTGTAATTGCAGAGCCCAAGAGTTTCCAGGAGGTGTTAAAGTTACCAAAAGAGGAGGCAGAGCTCTGGAAACAGGCAATGGAGGAAGAGATGTCCTCTCTGAATGAGCACAAGGTTTTTACACCAGTAGCAGCGCCTGAGGGGGCAAAGATTGTAGGCTGCAGGTGGGTGTACAAACTTAAACCTCTGGTGACAGGAGAGTACAAATACAAAGCTCGTTTAGTGGCTCAAGGATACTCTCAGAGGCCTGGAAAAGATTATGACGAGACTTTTTCCCCTACTGCTAAGGGGGACAGCGTAAGGCTGATTTTAACGCTTGGAGCAAAGAGAAAACTCCTGTTAAACCATTTTGATATCCAGACTGCATATTTACATGCATCAATATCAGAAGACCTGTATCTAGCCGAACCGCCTGGTTATGAGACAGGTTCCAATAGAGTGTTGAAATTAAACAAAGCTCTATATGGTCTCAAACAGGCTGCAAGATCTTGGAACAAATGTTTCCATGAGGCCTTAGTGTCATTTGGTTTCAAGCAGAGTACAGCTGACAATTGTGTTTATGTATGTGGTACAGGCAGTGATCAAGAGTTTTGTCTGATTTATGTAGATGATGTATTGTATGCCTGCAAAACAGATAAACAAACTAAAAGGTTTGCCAAGCAATTGTCCAGTAAGTTTAAAGTGAAAGACTTAGGCCCGGTTAGGACATATCTAGGGTTGGAAGTGTGCTGGGCCCAAGATGGCAGCTGCCTAATTAGTCAGCAGAACAAAGTTAAACAACTACTGACTACATACAGGATGCAGGATTGCAAAGGGGCAGTGGTGCCTATGGATCCAGGTTTCATAAAAACACTTCATACAGATGAGAGTCCTGAATTTGAACATCCTGGTGTATATCATTCTGTAATTGGAAGTTTATTGTATCTAGCGCAGTGGTCCAGACCTGATATTAGCTACGCAGTAGGCATATTAAGTAGATTGGTCTCAAAACCCACACTAAATGCCTGGAAAGGGGTAAAACAAGTTCTGAGATACCTCAAACAGACAATTGGCTATATGTTACAATTAAATTCTTCAGAGGATGAAATGTTGAGTTGCTACTGTGATAGTGAGTGGGGAAATTTGCCGGATAGAAAATCTGTCACAGGACTGGTCATAATGGTCGGTGGAGCTTTAATCAGCTGGCGGTCATGCAAGCAAGACGTTGTAAGTGTGTCATCAACGGAATCCGAGTACGCCGCGTTGAGTGAATTGTGCAACGAGGTGATTTATTTCAAGCATTTGTTAGCAGATTTAAATGTAAATTGTGGAGAACCAGTACGAGTTTACATTGATAATCAAGCTTGTATAACCTTAAGTAAAACAGAGGGTTTCAAATCGCGTTCCAAACATATCTCTGTAAAATACCAAAATGTACGTTGCTGTGTACAAGACAATGTAATCACCTGTACTTATGTATCAAGTGAAGAAAATGTAGCAGATGTGTTAACTAAACCATTGGCAAAGGTAAAGAACAAGCGAATGTGCAAGGGTTTAGGTTTCCTGGAAAAATAATCTCCTACATAGGTGTATTTGATGTTAATTGTCCAGCAGAATCTGTGAGGGGGTGTTCAGTTTCTGTTAATTGGTTCTCATGGGAAACTTACAGATTCTGGCTGTACACAATTAACTCAAGGCAGTGTCAATTTAGTCTTGGCAGAAAGCCAAGGTCAGCTTGACCTAGAAACTACTTACTCTGATTGGTTAACGACCAGCACTCAACTCTGTTATCTAGGGATTGCTAGCACAGTTTGGTGTGTTAGGGGTGTGTTAGGAGTAGGAGTGCTGTGCATGGTTAAGAGAGAGAGAGAAAGAAAGGATTTATTTTGCTTTGTTTTGTATGCAGAAACTCTGCTGGTTTTATTTTTCCTTTTAATAAATCCTGTAAATAGTTATTCTGAGTCTAGCTGACTAGTCATTTCCACCTCAACTAGCTTCTTCGCTGTGCAGGAAAACTCTGCTACGTTTGGGCTAAAGCCATTAGAGCTATGCCTGACACTTCAAAGTTCCATGACTTTGGGGCGGAGCCTTTACTCATCGCCACAGCTTAAGAGTCCTGAGGGAGGCTTCCGGAACTCTGCTGCTGCTGCTGCTGCTCTAGTGCGTGAAGGGTGGGCCACTCCCTTTCCTGCCAACTCCATCTGGCCTAGGGGGCGGAGGCTGCACTCATCGCCACAGCTTTAGAGGCCAGAGGGAGGCTTCCGGGACACTGCTGCTGCTGCTGTTCTAGTGAGTGCTGGGTGGGCCGCTCCCTTTCCTGCCGACTCCATCTGGCCTAGGGGGTGGGGAGCCTGCACTCACTGCCACAGCTTAAGAGGACTGAGGGAGGCTTCCGGGATACTGCTGCTGCTGCTGCTCTAGTGAGTGCTGGGTGGGCCGCTCCCTTTCTTGCCAACTCCGTCTGGCATAGGGGGCGTAGCCTGCACTCACCGCCGCAGCTTAAGAGGCCCGAGGGAGGCTTCCGGGATACTGCTGCTGCTGCTGCTCTAGTGAGTGCTGGGTGGGCCGCTCCCTTTCTTGCCAACTCCATCAGGCCTAGGGGGCGGAGCCTGCACTCACCGCCACAGCTTAAGAGGCCCGAGGGAGGCTTCCGGGATACTGCTGCTGCTCTAGTGAGTGCTGGGTGGGCCGCTCCCTTTCCTGCCAACTCCATGTGGCCTTGGGGGCGGAGCCTGCATGCACCGCCACAGCTTAAGACGCCTGAGGGAGGCTTCCGGGACACTGCTGCTGCTACTGCTGCTGCTGCTCTAGTGAGGGCTGGGTGGGCCGCTCCCTTTCCTGCCAACTCCATCTGGCCTGCGGTGCGGAGCCTGCACTCACCGTCACAGCTTAAGAGGCCTGAGGGAGGCTTCGGGGACATTGCTGGTGCTGCTGTGCTGCTCTAGTGAGTGCTGGGTGGGCCACTCCCTTTCCTGCCAACTCCATCTGGCCTAGAGGGCCGAGCCTGCACTCACGGCCACAGCTTAAGAGGCCCGAGGGAGGCTTCCGGGACACTGCTGCTGCTGCTGCTGTGCTGCTCTAGTGAGTGCTGGGTGGGCCGCTCCCTTTCCTGCCAACTCCATCTGGCTTTCGGGGCGGAGCCTGCACTCACCGCCACAGCTTAAGAGGCCTTAGGGAGGCTTCCGGGACACTGCTTCTGCTGCTGCTGCTGCTCTAGTGAGTGCTGGGTGGGCCGCTCACATTCCTGTCAACTCCATCTGGCCTAGGGGGCGGAGCCTGACCTCACCGCCACAGCTTAAGAGGCCTGAGGGAGGCTTCCGGGACACTGCTGCTGCTGTAGTGATTGCTGGGTGGTCTGCTCCCTTTACTGCCAACTTCATCTGGGCTAGGGGGCGGAGCCTGCACTCACCGCCACAGCTTAAGAGGTCTTAGGGAGGCTTCCGGGACACTGCTTCTGCTGCTGCTGCTGCTCTAGTGAGTGCTGGGTGGGCCGCTCCCTTTCCTGCCAACTCCATCTGGCCTTTGGGGCGGAGCCTTTACTCATCGCCACAGCTTAAGAGTCCTGAGGGAGGCTTCCGGAACACTGCTGCTGCTGCTGCTGCTGCTGCTCTAGTGCGTGAAGGGTGGGCCGCTCCCTTTAATGCCAACTCCATCTGGCCTAGGGGGCGGAGGCTGCACTCATTGCCACAGCTTAAGAGGCCGGAGGGAGGCTTCCGGGACACTGCTGCTGCTGCTGTTCTAGTGAGTGCTGGGTGGGCCGCTCTCTTTTGTGGCAACTCCATGTGGCCTAGGGGGCGGAGCCTGCTCTCACCGCCACAGCTTGAGGGCATTCATCAAGGCCTCCGGGACACTGCTGCTGCTTTAGTGAGTGCTGGGTGGGCCGCTCCCTTTCTTGCCAACTCCGTCTGGCATAGGGGGCGTAGCCTGCACTCACCACCACAGCTTAAGAGGCCTGAGGGAGGTTTCCGGGACACTGCTGCGACTGCTGCTCTAGTGAGTGCTGGGTGGGCCGCTCCCTTTCTTGCCAACTCCATCTGGCCTAGGGGGCGGAGCCTGCACTCACCGCCACAGCTTAAGAGGCCTGAGGGAGGTTTCCGGGACACTGCTGCGACTGCTGCTCTAGTGAGTGCTGGGTGGGCCGCTCCCTTTGTTGCCAACTCCATCTGGCCCAGGGGGCGGAGCCTGCACTCACCGCCACAGCTTAAGAGGCCCGAGGGAGGCTTCCAGGACACTGCTGCTGCTGCTGCTGCGCTAGTGAGTGCTGGGTGGTCCGCTCCCTTTCCTGCCAACTACATGTGGCGTACGGGGCGGAGCCTGCACTCACCGCCACAGCTTAATAGGCCTGAGGGAGGCTTCCGGGACACTGCTGCTGCTGCTGCTGCGCTAGTGAGTGCTGGGTGGTCCGCTCCCTTTCCTGCCAACTGCATCTGGCCTAGGGGGTGGAGCCTGCACTCACCTCCACAACTTAATAGGCCTGAGGGAGGCTTCCGGGACACTCCTGCTGCTCTAGTGAGTGCTGGGTGGGCCGCTCTCTTTCCTGCCAACTCCATGTGGCCTAGGGGGCGGAGCCTGCACTCACCGCCACAGCTTAAGAGGCCTGAGGGAGGCTTCCGGGACACTGCTCCTGCTGCTCTAGTAAGTGCTGGGTGGGCCGCTCCCTTTCCTGCCAACTGCATCTAGCCTAGGGAAGGGAGCCTGCACTCTTCGCCACAACTTAATAGGCCTGAGGGAGGCTTCCGGGACACTCCTGCTGCTGCTGCTGCTGCTCTAGTGAGTGCTGGGTGGGCCGCTCCCTTTCCTGCCAACTCCATCTGGCCTTTGGGGCGGAGCCTTTACTCATCGCCACAGCTTAAGAGTCCTGAGGGAGGCTTCCGGAACACTGCTGCTGCTGCTGCTGCTGCTCTAGTGAGTGCTGGGTGGGCCGCTCCCTTTCCTGCCAACTCCATCTGGCCTAGGGGGCGGAGGCTGCACTCATTGCCACAGCTTAAGAGGCTGGAGGGAGGCTTCCGGGACACTGCTGCTGCTGCTGTTCTAGTGAGTGCTGGGTGGGCCGCTCTCTTTTGTGGCAACTCCATGTGGCCTAGGGGGCGGAGCCTGCTCTCACCGCCACAGCTTGAGGGCATTCATCAAGGCCTCCGGGACACTGCTGCTGCTTTAGTGAGTGCTGGGTGGGCCGCTCCCTTTCTTGCCAACTCCGTCTGGCATAGGGGGCGTAGCCTGCACTCACCACCACAGCTTAAGAGGCCTGAGGGAGGTTTCCGGGATACTGCTGCTGCTCTAGTGAGTGCTGGGTGGGCCGCTCCCTTTCCTGCCAACTCCATGTGGCCTAGGGGGCGGAGCCTGCTCTCACCGCCACAGCTTGAGGGCATTCATCAAGGCCTCCGGGACACTGCTGCTGCTCTAGTGAGTGCTGGGTGGGCCGCTCCCTTTCTTGCCAACTCCATTGGGCCTAGGGGGCGGAGCCTGGACTCACCGCCACAGCTTAAGAGGCCCGAGGGAGGCTTCCGGGATACTGCTGCTGCTCTAGTGAGTGCTGGGTGGGCCGCTCCCTTTCCTGCCAACTCCATGTGGCGTACGGGGCGGAGCATGCACTCACCGCCACAGCTTAATAGGCCTGAGGGAGGCTTCCGGGACACTGCTGCTGCTGCTGCTGCGCTAGTGAGGGCTGGGTGGTCCGCTCCCTTTCCTGCCAACTACATGTGGCGTACGGGGCGGAGCCTGCACTCACCGCCACAGCTTAATAGGCCTGAGGGAGGCTTCCGGAACACTGCTGCTGCTGCTCTAGTTAGTGCTGGGTGGTCCGCTCCCTTTCCTGCCAACTGCATCTGGCCTAGGGGGCGGAGCCTGCACTCCCCTCCACAACTTAATAGGCCTGAGGGAGGCTTCCGGGACACTCCTGCTGCTCTAGTGAGTGCTGGGTGGGCCGCTCTCTTTCCTGCCAACTCCATGTGGCCTAGGGGGCGGAGCCTGCACTCACCGCCACAGCTTAAGAGGCCTGAGGGAGGCTTCCGGGACACTGCTGCTGCTGCTGCTGTAGTGATTGCTGGGTGGTCTGCTCCCTTTACTGCCAACTTCATCTGGGCTAGGGGTCGGAGCCTGCACTCACCGCCACAGCTTAAGAGGCCTTAGGGAGGCTTCCGGGACACTGCTTCTGCTGCTGCTGCTGCTCTAGTGAGTGCTGGGTGGGCCGCTCCCTTTCCTGCCAACTCCATCTGGCCTTTGGGGCGGAGCCTTTACTCATCGCCACAGCTTAAGAGTCCTGAGGGAGGCTTCCGGAACACTGCTGCTGCTGCTGCTGCTCTAGTGCGTGAAGGGTGGGCCGCTCCCTTTCCTGCCAACTCCATCTGGCCTAGGGGGCGGAGGCTGCACTCATTGCCACAGCTTAAGAGGCCGGAGGGAGGCTTCCGGGACACTGCTGCTGCTGCTGTTCTAGTGAGTGCTGGGTGGGCCGCTCTCTTTTGTGGCAACTCCATGTGTCCTAGGGGGCGTAGCCTGCACTCACCACCACAGCTGAAGAGGCCTGAGGGAGGTTTCCAGGACACTGCTGCGACTGCTGCTCTAGTGAGTGCTGGGTGGGCCGCTCCCTTTCTTGCCAACTCCGTCTGGCATAGGGGGCGGAGCCTGCACTCCCCGCCACAGCTTAAGAGGCCCGAGGGAGGCTTCCGGGATACTGCTGCTGCTCTAGTGAGTGCTGGGTGGGCCGCTCCCTTTGCTGCAAACTGATTCTGGCCTGCGGTGCGCAGCCTGCACTCACCGCCACAGCTTAAGAGGCCTGAGGGAGGCTTCCGGGACACTGCTGCTGCTGCTCCTCAAGTGAGTGCTTTGTGGGCCGTTCCTTTTCCTGCCAACTCCATCTGGGCTAGGGGGCGGAGGCTGCACTCACCGCCACAGCTTAAGAGGCCTGAGGGAGGCTTCCGGGACACTGCTGCTGCTGCTGCTGCTGCTCTAGTGAGTGCTGGTTGGGCCGCTCCCTTTCTTGCCAACTCCATGTGGCGTACGGGGCGGAGCCTGCACTCACCGCCACAGCTTAATAGGCCTGAGGGAGGCTTCCGGGACACTGCTGCTGCTGCTGCTGCGCTAGTGAGTGCTTGGTGGTCCGCTCCCTTTCCTGCCAACTACATGTGGCGTACGGGGCGGAGCCTGCACTCACCGCCACAGCTTAATAGGCCTGAGGGAGGCTTCCGGGACACTGCTGCTGCTGCTGCTCTAGTCAGTGCTGGGTGGGCCGCTCCCTTTGCTGCAAACTGATTCTGGCCTGCGGTGCGCAGCCTGCACTCACCGCCACAGCTTAAGAGGCCTGAGGGAGGCTTCGAGGACATTGCTGCTGCTGCTGTGCTGCACTAGTGAGTGCTGGGTGGGCCGCTCCCTTTCCTGCCAACTCCATCTGGCCTAGGGGGCGGAGCCTGCACTCACCACCACAGCTTAAGACGCCTGAGGGAGGCTTCCGGGACACTGCTGCTGATACTGCTGCTGCTGCTCTAGTGAGGGCTGGGTGGGCCGCTCCCTTTCCTGCCAACTCCATCTGGCCTAGGGGGCGGAGCCTGCACTCTCCGCCACAACTTAATAGGCCTGAGGGAGGCTTCCGGGACACTCCTGCTGCTCTAGTGAGTGCTGGGTGGGCCGCTCTCTTTCCTGCCAACTCCATGTGGCCTAGGGGGCGGAGCCTGCACTCACCGCCACACCTTAAGAGGCCTGAGGGAGGCTTCTGGGACACTGCTGCTGCAGCTGCTGCTCTAGTGAGTGCTGGGTGGTCTGCTCCCTTTCCTGCCAACTGCATCTGGCGTACGGGGCGGAGACTGCACTCACCGCCACAGCTTAAGAGGCCTGAGGGAGGCTTCCGGGACACTGCTGCTGCTGCTGCTCTAGTCAGTGCTGGGTGGCCCGCTCCCTTTGCTGCCAACTGAATCTGGCCTGCGGTGCGCAGCCTGTACTCACCGCCACAGCTTAAGAGGCCTGAGGGAGGCTTCGGGGACATTGCTGCTGCTGCTGTGCTGCTCTAGTGAGTGCTGGGTGGGCCGCTCCCTTTCCTGCCAACTCCATCTGGCCTAGGGGGCGGAGCCTGCACTCACCACCACAGCTTAAGACGCCTGAGGGAGGCTTCCGGGACACTGCTGCTGATACTGCTGCTGCTGCTCTAGTGAGGGCTGGGTGGGCCGCTCCCTTTCCTGCCAACTCCATCTGGCCTAGGGGGCGGAGCCTGCACTCACCGCCACAGCTTAAGAGGCCTGAGGGAGGCTTCCGGGACACTGCTGCTGCTGCTCCTCAAGTGAGTGCTTTGTGGGCCGTTCCTTTTCCTGCCAACTCCATCTGGGCTAGGGGGCGGAGGCTGCACTCACCGCCACAGCTTAAGAGGCCTGAGGGAGGCTTCCGGGACACTGCTGCTGCTGCTGCTGCTGCTGCTCTAGTGAGTGCTGGTTGGGCCGCTCCCTTTCCTGCCAACTCCATCTGGCCTAGGGGGCGGAGCCTGCACTCACCGCCACAGCTTAAGAGGCCTGAGGGAGGCTTCCGGGACACTGCTGTTGCTGCTGCTGCTGCTCTAGTGAGTGCTGGTTGGGCCGCTCCCTTTCCTGCCAACTCCATCTGGCCTAGGGGGCGAAGCCTGCACTCACTGCCACAGGTTAAGAGGCCTGAGGGAGGCTTCCGGGACACTGCTGCTGCTCTAGTGAGTGCTGGGTGGGCCGCTCCCTTTCCTGCCAACTCCATCTGGCCTAGGGGGCGAAGCCTGCACTCACTGCCACAGGTTAAGAGGCCGGAGGGAGGCTTCCGGGACACTGCTGCTGCTGCTGCTGCTCTAGTGCGTGAAGGGTGGGCCGCTCCCTTTCCTGCCAACTCCATCTGGCCTTCGGGGCGGAGCCTGCACTCACCGCCACAGCTTAAGAGGCCTGAGGGAGGCTTCCAGGACACTACTGCTGCTGCTGCTCTAGTGAGTGCTGGGTGGGCCGCTCTCTTTTGTGGCAATTCCATCTGGCCTAGGGGGCGGAGCCTGCACTCACCGCCACAGCTTAAGAGGCCTGAGGGAGGCTTCTGGGACACTGCTGCTGCTGCTCTAGTTAGTGCTGGGTGGGCCGCTCCCTTTCCTGCCAACTCCATCTGGCCTAGGGGGCGAAGCCTGCACTCACTGCCACAGGTTAAGAGGCCTGAGGGAGGCTTCCGGGACACTGCTGCTGCTGCTCTAGTGAGTGCTGGGTGGGCCGCTCCCTTTCCTGCCAACTCCATCTGGCCTAGGGGGCGGAGCCTGCACTCACCGCCACAGCTTAAGAGGCCTGAGGGAGGCTTCCGGGACACTGCTGCTGCTGCTGCTGCTGCTCTAGTGAGTGTTGGGTGGGCCGCTCCCTTTCCTGTCAACTCCATCTGGCCTAGGGGGCGGAGCCTGCACTCACCGCCACAGCTTAAGAGGCCTGAGGGAGTCTTCCGGGACACTGCTGCTGTTCTAGTCAGTGCTGGGTGGTCCGCTTTCTTTTGTGGCAATTCCATCTGGCCTAGGGGGCGGAGCCTGCACTCACCGCCACAGCTTGAGGGGATCCATCAAGGCCTCCGGGGTACTGCTGCTGCTCTAGTGAGTGCTCGGTGGGTCGCTCCCTTTCCTGGCAGCTCCATCTGGCCTAGGGGGCGAAGCCTGCACTCACTGCCACAGGTTAAGAGGCCTGAGGGAGGCTTCCGGGACACTGCTTCTGCTGCTGCTCTAGTGAGTGCAGGGTGGAGAGCCAGTGTGGTGTAGTGCTTAAGAGCGGTAGTCATGTAATCTGGGGAACCGGGTTCGCGTCTCTGCTCCTCCACATGCAGCTGCTGGGTGACCTTGGGCCAGTCACACTTCTTTGAAGTCTCTCAGCCCCACTCACCTCACAGAGTGTTTGTTGTGGGGGAGGAAGGGAAAAGGAGATTGTTAGCAGCTTTGAGACTCCTGAAGGGGAGTGAAAGGCGGGATATCAAATCCAAACTCTTCTTCTAGTGAGTGCTGGGTGGGCCGCTCCCTTTCCTGCCAACTCCATCTGGCCTAGGGGGCGGAGCCTGCACTCACCGCAACAGCTTGAGGGGATCCATCAAGGCCTCCGGGACACTGCTGCTGCTCTAGTGAGTGCTGGGTGGGCCGCTCCCTTTCCTGCCAACTCCATCTGGCCTAGGGGGCGAAGCCTGCACTCACTGCCACAGGTTAAGAGGCCTGAGGGAGGCTTCCGGGACACTGCTGCTGCTGCTCCTGTAGTGCGTGAAGAGTGGGCCGCTCCCTTTCCTGCCAACTCCATGTGGCCTAGGGGGCGGAGCCTGAAATCACCTCCACAGCTTAAGAGGCCTGAGGGAGGCTTCAGGGACACTGCTCCTGCTGCTCTAGTGAGTGCTGGGTGGGCCGCTCTCTTTCCTGCCAACTGCATCTGGTGTACGGGGCGGAGCCTGCACTCACCGCCACAGCTTAAGAGGCCTGAGGGAGGCTTCTGGGACACTGCTGCTGCTGCTCTAGTGAGTGCTGGGTGGGCCGCTCTCTTTCCTGCCAACTCCATGTGGCCTAGGGGGCGGAGCCTGCACTCACCGCCACACCTTAAGAGGCCTGAGGGAGGCTTCCGGGACACTGCTACTCCTCAAGTGAGTGCTGGGTGGACCCCTCCTTTTCCTGCCAACTTCATCTGGGCTAGGGGGCGGAGCCTACACTCACTGCCACAGCTTGAGGGCATTCATCAGGGCCTCCGGGACACTGCTGCTGCTCTAGTGAGTGCTGGGTGGGCCGCTCCCTTTCCTGCCAACTCCATCTGGCCTTGGGGACGGAGCCTGCACTCACCGCCACAGCTTAAGAGGCCTGAGGGAGGCTTCCGGGACACTGCTTCTGCTGCTGCTCTAGTGAGTGCTGGGTGGTCCGCTCTCTTTTGTGGCAATTCCATCTGGCCTAGGGGGCGGAGCCTGCACTCACCGCCACAGCTTGAGGGGATCCATCAAGGCCTCCGGGACACTGCTGTTGATGTAGTGACTGCTGGGTCGGCCGCTTCCTTTCCTGCCAACTCCATCTGGCCTAGGGGGCGAAGCCTGCACTCACTGCCACATGTTAAGAGGCCTGAGGTAGGCTTCCGGGACACTGCTGCTGCTGCTACTGTAGTGCGTGAAGGGTGGGCCGTTCCTTTTCCTGCCAACTCCATGTGCCCTAGGGGGCGGAGCCTGAAATCACCTCCACAGCTTAAGAGGCCTGAGGGAGGCTTCCAGGACACTGCTCCTGCTGCTCTAGTTAGTGCTGGGTGGGCCGCTCCCTTTCCTGCCAACTGCATCTGGCCTAGGGAGCGGAGCCTGCACTCACCGCCACATCTGAAGAGGCCTGAGGGAGGCTTCCGGGACACTGCTGCTGCTGCTCTAGTGAGTGCTGGGTGGGCCGCTCTCTTTCCTGCCAACTCCATGTGGCCTAGGGGGCGGAGCCTGCACTCACCGCCACAGCTTAAGAGGCCTGAGGGAGGCTTCCGGGACACTGCTGCTGCTCCTCAAGTGAGTGCTGGGTGGACCCCTCCTTTTCCTGCCAACTTCATCTGGGCTAGGGGGCGGAGCCTGCACTCACTGCCACAGCTTAAGAGGCCTGAGGGGGGCTACTTGGAGACTGCTGTTGCTGTAGTGAGTGCTGGGTGGGCCGCTTCCTTTGCTGCCAACTCCATCTGGCATAGGGGGCGGAGCGTGCACTCACCGCCACAGCTTAAGAGGCCTGAGGGAGGCTTCCAGGACACTGCTGCAGCTCTAGTGAGTGCTGGGTGGGCCGCTCCCTTTCCCTCCAACTCCATCTGGCCTAGGGGGCGAAGCCTGCACTCACTGCCACAGGTTAAGAGGCCTGAGGGAGGCTTCCGGGACACTGCTGCTGCTGCTGCTGCTGCTCTAGTGAGTGCTGGGTGGGCCGCTCACTTTCCTGCCAACTCCATCTGGCCTTGGGGGCGGAGCCTGAACTCACCGCCACAGCTTAAGTGGCCTGAGGGAGGCTTCCGGGACACTGCTGCTACTGCTGCTCTAGTGAGTGCTGGGTGGGCCGCTTCCTTTGCTGCCAACTCCATCTGGGCTAGGGGGCGGAGTCTGCACTCACCGCCACAGCTTAAGAGGCCTGAGGGAGGCTTCCGGGACACTGCTGCAGCTGCTGCTCTAGTGAGTGCTGCGTGGGCCGCTCCCTTTCCTGTCAACTCAATGTGGCCTTGGGGGCGGAGCCTGCACTCACCGCCACAGCTTAAGAGGCCTGAGGGAGGCTTCCGGAATACTGCTTCTGCTGCGGCTCTAGTGAGTGCTGGGTGGTCCGCTCTCTTTTGTGGCAATTCCATCTGGCCTAAGGGGCGGAGCCTGCATTCACCGCCACAGCTTGAGGGGATCCATCAAGGCCTCCGGGACACTGCTGCTACTGCTGCTCTAGTGAGTGCTGGGTGGGCCGCTCCTTTTCCTGCCAACTCCATCTGGCATAGGGGGCGGAGCCTGCACTCACCGCCACAGCTTAAGAAGCCTGACGGAGGCTTCCGGGACACTGCTGCCTCTCTAGTGAGTGCTGGGTGGGCCGCTTGCTTTCCTGCCAACTCCTTCTGGCCTTGGGGGCGCAGCCTGCTCTTACCGCCACAGCTTAAGAGGCCTGAGGGAGGCTTCCGGGACACTGCTTCTGCTGCTGCTCTAGTGAGTGCTGGCTGGTCCGCTCTCTTTTGTGGCAATTCCATCTGGCCTAGGGGGCGGAGCCTGCACTCACCGCCACAGCTTGAGGGGATCCATCAAGGCCTTCGGGACACTGCTGCTGCTGTAGTGAGTGCTGGGTGGGCCGCTCCCTTTCCCTCCAACTCCATCTGGCCTAGGGGGCGAAGCCTGTACTCACTGCCACAGGTTAAGAGTCCTGAGGGAGGCTTCCGGGACACTGCTGCTGCTCTAGTGAGTGCTGGGTGGGCCGCTCCCTTTCCCTCCAACTCCATCTGGCCTAGGGGGCGAAGCCTGTACTCACTGCCACAGGTTAAGAGGCCTGAGGGAGGCTTCCGGGACACTGCTGCTGCTGCTGCTGCTGCTCTAGTGAGTGCTGGGTGGGCCGCTCACTTTCCTGCCAACTCCATCTGGCCTTGGGGGCGGAGCCTGAACTCACCGCCACAGCTTAAGTGGCCTGAGGGAGGCTTCCGGGACACTGCTGCTACTGCTGCTCTAGTGAGTGCTGGGTGGGTCGCTTCCTTTGCTGCCAACTCCATCTGGGCTAGGGGGCGGAGTCTGCACTCACCGCCACAGCTTAAGAGGCCTGAGGGAGGCTTCCGGGACACTGCTGCAGCTGCTGCTCTAGTGAGTGCTGCGTGGGCCGCTCCCTTTCCTGTCAACTCAATGTGGCCTTGGGGGCGGAGCCTGCACTCACCGCCACAGCTTAAGAGGCCTGAGGGAGGCTTCCGGAATACTGCTTCTGCTGCGGCTCTAGTGAGTGCTGGGTGGTCCGCTCTCTTTTGTGGCAATTCCATCTGGCCTAAGGGGCGGAGCCTGCATTCACCGCCACAGCTTGAGGGGATCCATCAAGGCCTCCGGGACACTGCTGCTACTGCTGCTCTAGTGAGTGCTGGGTGGGCCGCTCCTTTTCCTGCCAACTCCATCTGGCATAGGGGGCGGAGCCTGCACTCACCGCCACAGCTTAAGAAGCCTGACGGAGGCTTCCGGGACACTGCTGCCTCTCTAGTGAGTGCTGGGTGGGCCGCTTGCTTTCCTGCCAACTCCTTCTGGCCTTGGGGGCGCAGCCTGCTCTTACCGCCACAGCTTAAGAGGCCTGAGGGAGGCTTCCGGGACACTGCTTCTGCTGCTGCTCTAGTGAGTGCTGGCTGGTCCGCTCTCTTTTGTGGCAATTCCATCTGGCCTAGGGGGCGGAGCCTGCACTCACCGCCACAGCTTGAGGGGATCCATCAAGGCCTTCGGGACACTGCTGCTGCTGTAGTGAGTGCTGGGTGGGCCGCTCCCTTTCCCTCCAACTCCATCTGGCCTAGGGGGCGAAGCCTGTACTCACTGCCACAGGTTAAGAGTCCTGAGGGAGGCTTCCGGGACACTGCTGCTGCTCTAGTGAGTGCTGGGTGGGCCGCTCCCTTTCCCTCCAACTCCATCTGGCCTAGGGGGCGAAGCCTGTACTCACTGCCACAGGTTAAGAGTCCTGAGGGAGGCTTCCGGGACACTGCTGCTACTGCTGCTCTAGTGAGTGCTGGGTGGGCCGCTCCCTTTCCTGCCAACTCCATCTGGCATAGGGGGCGGAGCCTGCACTCACCGCCACAACTTAAGAAGCCTGACGGAGGCTTCCGGGACACTGCTGCCTTTCTAGTGAGTGCTGGGTGGGCCGCTCCCTTTCCTGCCAACTGCATCTGGCCTGCGGTGTGGAGCCTGCACTCACTGCCACAGCTTAAGAGGCCTGAGGGAGGCTTCCGGAATACTACTGCTGCTGCTGCTGTTGCTGCTGCTCTAGTGCGTGCTGGGTGTGCCGCTCCCTTTCCTGCCAACTCCATCTGGCCTAGGGGGCGGAGCCTGCACTCACCGCCACAGCTTAAGAGGCCTGAGGGAGGCTTCCGGGACACTGCCTCTGCTTCTCCTCAAGTGAGTGCTGGGTGGGCCGCTCCCTTTCCTGCCAACTTCATCTGGGCTAGGGGGCGGAGCCTGCACTCGCTCCCACAGCTTAAGAGGCCTGAGGGGGCTACTTGGACTCTGCTGCTGCTGTAGTGAGTGCTGGGTGGGCCGCTCCCTTTCCTGCCAACTCCATCTGGCCTAGGGTGCGGAGCCTGCAATCACCGCCACAGCTTAAGTGGCCTGAGGGAGGCTTCCGGGACACTGCTGCTGCTGCTGCTCTAGTGAGTGCTGGGGGGCCGCTCCCTTTCCTGCCAACTCCATCTGGCCTTGGGGGCGGAGCCTTCACTCATCGCCACAGCTTGAGAGTCCTGAGGGAGGCTTCCGGAACACTGCTGCTGCTGCTGTTGCTCTAGTGCATGAAGGGTGGGCCGCTCCCTTTCCTGCCAACTCCATCTGGCCTAGGGGGCGGAGCCTGCACTCACTGCCACAGCTTGAGGGCATTCATCAAGGCCTCCGGGACCTAGCTGGTGCTCTAGTGAATGCTGGGTGGGCCGCTCCCTTTCCTGCAAACTCCATCTGGCCTAGGGGGCGGAGCCTGCATTCACCGCCACAGCTTAAGAGGCCTGAGGGAGGCTTCCGGGACACTGCTGCTGCTGCTCCTCAAGTGAGTGCTGGGTGGTCCGCTCTCTTTTGTGGCAATTCCATCTGGCCTAGGGGGCGGAGCCTGCACTCACCGCCACAGCTTGAGGGGATCCATCAAGGCCTCCGGGACACTGCTGCTCCTCTAGTGAGTGCTGGGTGGGCCGCTCCCTTTCCTGCCAACTCCATCTGGCCTAGGGGGGGGAGCCTGCACTCACCTCCACACCTTAAGAGGCCTGAGGGAGGCTTCCGGGACACTGCTGCTGCTGCTGCTGCTCTAGTGAGTGCTGGGTGGGCCGCTCCCTTTCCTGCCAACTCCATCTGGCCTAGCGGGCGGAGCCTGCACTCACCGCCACAGCTTATGAGGCCTGAGGGAGGCTTCCGGGACACTGCTGCTGCTCTAGTGAGTGCTGGGTGGGCCGCTCCCTTTCCCTCCAACTCCATCTGGCCTAGGGGGCGGAGCCTGCACTCACCGCCACAGCTTGAGGGGATCCATCAAGGCCTCCGGGACACTGCTGCTGCTCTAGGGAGTGCTGGGTGGGCCGCTCCCTTTCCTGACAACTCCATCTGGCCTAGGGGGCGGAGCCTGCACTCACTGCCACAGCTTAAGAGGCCTGAGGGAGGCTTCCGGGACACTGCTGCTGCTGCTGTTGCTGCTGCTCTAGTGAGTGCTGGGTGGGCCGCTTCCTTTGCTGCCAACTCCATCTGGCATAGGGGGCGGAGCGTGCACTCACCGCCACAGCTTAAGAGGCGTGAGGGAGGCTTCCGGGACACTGCTGCTGCTCTAGTGAGTGCTGGGTGGGCCGCTCCCTTTCGCTCCAACTCCATCTGGCCTTGGGAGCGAAGCCTGCACTCACCGCCACAGGTTAAGAGGCCTGAGGGAGGCTTCCGGGACACTGCTGCTGCTGTTGCTGCTGCTGCTGCTCTAGTGAGTGCTGGGTGGGCCGCTCCCTTTCCTGCCAACTCCATCTGGCCTTGGGGGCGGAGCCTGCACTCACCGCCACAGCTTAATAGGCCTGAGGGAGGCTTCCGGGACACTGCTTCTGCTGCTGCTCTAGTGAGTGCTAGGTGGTCCGCTCTCTTTTGTGGCAATTCCATCTGGCCTAGGGGGCGGAGCCTGCACTCACTGCCACAGGTTAAGAGGCCTGAGGGAGGCTTCCGGGACACTGCTGCTGCTGTTGCTGCTGCTCTAGTGAGGGCTGGGTGGGCCGCTCCCTTTCCCTCCAACTCCATCTGGCCTAGGGGGCGAAGCCTGCACTCACTGCCACAGGTTAAGAGGCCTGAGGGAGGCTTCCGGGACACTGCTGCTGCTGCTGCTGTTGCTGCTGCTCTAGTGAGGGCTGGGTTGGCCGCTTCCTTTGCTGCCAACTCCATCTGGCATAGGGGGTGGAGCGTGCACTCACCGCCACAGCTTAAGAGGCCTAAGGGAGGCTTCCGGGACACTGCTGCTGCTCTAGTGAGTGCTGGGTGGGCCGCTCCCTTTCCTGCCAACTCCATCTGGCCTTGGGGGCTGAGCCTGCACTTACCGCCACAGCTTAAGAGGCCTGAGGGAGGCTTCCGGGACACTGCTGCTGCTTCTCCTCAAGTGAGTGCTGGGTGGGCCGCTCCTTTTCCTGCCAACTTTATCTGGGCTAGGGGGCGGAGCCTGCACTCACTGCCACAGCTTAAGAGGCCTGAGGGGGCTACTTGGACACTGCTGCTGCTGTAGTGAGTGCTGGGTGGGCCGCTCCCTTTCCTGCCAACTCCATCTGGCCTTGGGGGCGGAGCCTTCACTCATCGCCACAGCTTGAGAGTCCTGAGGGAGGCTTCCGGAACACTGCTGCTGCTGCTGCTCTAGTGCGTGAAGGGTGGGCCGCTCCCTTTCCTGCCAACTCCATCTGGCCTAGGGCGCGGAGCCTGCACTCACCGCCACAGCTTAAGAGGCTTGAGGGAGGCTTCCGGGACACTGCTGATGCTCCTCAAGTGAGTGCTGGGTGGGCCGCTCCTTTTCCTGCCAACTTCATCTGAGCTAGGGGGCGGAGCCTGCACTCACTGCCACAGCTTAAGAGGCCTGAGGGGGGCTACTTGGACACTGCTGCTGCTCTAGTGAGTGCTGGGTGGGCCGCTCCCTTTCCTGCCAACTCCATCTGGCCTAGGGGGCGGAGCCTGCACTCACCGCCACAGCTTAAGAGGCCTGAGGGAGGCTTCCGGGACACTGTTGCTGCTGCTGCTGCTGCTGCTCTAGTGAGTGCTGGGTGGTCTGCTCCCTTTCCTGCCAACTGCATCTGGCGTACGGGGCGTAGACTGCACTCACCGCCACAGCTTAAGAGGCCTGAGGAAGGCTTCCGGGACACTGCTGCTGCTGCTGCTGCTGTAGAGAGTGCTGGGAGGGCCGCTCCCTTTCCTGCCAACTCCATCTGGCCTAGGGGGCGGAGCCTGCACTCACCGCCACAGCTTAAGAGGCCTGAGGGAGGCTTCCGGGACACTGCTGCTGCTGCTCCTCAAGTGAGTGCTGGGTGGGCCGCTCCTTTTCCTGCCAACTTCATCTGGGCTAGGGGGCGGAGCCTGCACTCACCGCCACAGCTTAAGAGGCCTGAGGGAGGCTTACGGGACACTGCTGCTGTTGCTGCTGCTGCTCTAGTGAGTGCTGGGTGGGCCGCTCCCCTTCCTGCCATTTCCATCTGGCCTTGGGGGCGGAGCCTTCACTCATCGCCACAGCTTAAGTTTTCTGAGGGAGGCTTCCGGAACACTGCTGCTGCTGCTGCTGCTCTAGTGCGTGAAGGGTGGGCCGCTCCTTTTCCTGCCAACTTCATCTGAGCTAGGGGGCGGAGCCTGCACTCACTGCCACAGCTTAAGAGGCCTGAGGGGGGCTACTTGGACACTGCTGCTGCTCTAGTGAGTGCTGGGTGGGCCGCTCCCTTTCCTGCCAACTCCATCTGGCCTAGGGGGCGGAGCCTGCACTCACCGCCACAGCTTAAGAGGCCTGAGGGAGGCTTCCGGGACACTGTTGCTGCTGCTGCTGCTGCTGCTCTAGTGAGTGCTGGGTGGTCTGCTCCCTTTCCTGCCAACTGCATCTGGCGTACGGGGCGTAGACTGCACTCACCGCCACAGCTTAAGAGGCCTGAGGGAGGCTTCCGGGACACTGCTGCTGCTGCTGCTGCTGCTGCTGTAGAGAGTGCTGGGAGGGCCGCTCCCTTTCCTGCCAACTCCATCTGGCCTTGGGGGCGGAGGTTGCACTCATCGCCACAGCTTAAGAGGCCTGAGGGAGGCTTCCGGGACACTGCTGCTGCTGCTGCTCTAGTGAGTGCTGGGTGGGCCGCTCTCTTTTGTGGCAACTGCATGTGGCCTAGGGTGCGGAGCCTGCACTCACCGCCACAGCTTGAGGGCATCCATCAAGGCCTCCGGGACACTGCGGCTGCTCTAGTGAGTGCTGGGTGGGCCGCTCCCTTTCCTGACAACTCCATCTGGCCTAGGGGGCGGAGCCTGCACTCAGCGCCACAGCTTGAGGGCCTCCATCAAGGCCTCCGGGACACTGCTGCTGCTGCTCTAGTGAGTGCTGGGTGGGCCGCTCCCTTTCCTGCCAACTCCATCTGGCCTAGGGGGCGGAGCCTGCACTCACCGCAACAGCTTAAGAGGCCTGAGGGAGGCTTCCGGGACACTGCTGTTGCTGCTGCTCTAGTGAGTGCTGGGTGGGCCGCTCCCTTTCCTGCCAACTGCATCTGGCCTGCGGTGCGGAGCCTGCACTCACCGCCACAGCTTAAGAGGCCTGAGGGAGGCTTCGGGGACATTGCTGTTGCTGCTGCTCTATTGCATGAAGGGTGGGCCGCTCTCTTTCCTGCCATCTCCATCTGGCCTAGGGGGCGGAGCCTGCACTCACCGCCACAGCTTAAGACGCCTGAGGGAGGCTTCCGGGACACTGCTGCTGTTGCTGCTCTAGTGAGTGCTGGGTGGGCCGCTCCCTTTCCTGCCAACTGCATCTGGCCTGCGGTGCGGAGCCTGCACTCACCGCCACAGCTTAAGAGGCCTGAGGGAGGCTTCGGGGACATTGCTGTTGCTGCTGCTCTAGTGAGTGCTGGGGGGGCCGGTCCCTTTCCTTCCAACTCCATCTGAACTAGGGGGCGGAGCCTGCACTCACGGCCACAGCTTAAGAGGCCTGAGGGAGGTTTCCGGGACACTGATGCTGCTACTGCTGCTGCTGCTCTAGTGAGGGCTGGGTGGGCCGCTCCCTTTCCTGCCAACTCCATCTGGCCTTGGGGGCGGAGCCTGCACTCACTGCCACACCTTAAGAGGCCTGAAGAGGCTTCCGGGACACTGCTGCTGCTGCTGTTGCTGTTGCTGCTGCTCTAGTGAGGGCTGGGTGGGCCGCTCCCTTTCCTGCCAACTCCATCTGGCATAGGGGGCGGAGCGTGCACTCACCGCCACAGCTTAAGAGGCCTGAGGGAGGCTTCCGGGACACTGCTGCTGCTCTAGTGAGTGCTGGGTGGGCCGCTCCCTTTCCTGCCAACTGCATCTGGCCTAGGGGGCGAGGCCTGCACTCACTGCCACAGCTTAAGAAGCCTGAGGGAGGCTTCCGGGACACTGCTGCTGCTCTAGTGAGTGCTGGGTGGGCCGCTCCCTTTCCTGCCAACTCCATCTGGCCTTGGGGGCGGAGCCTTCACTCATCGCCACAGCTTAAGAGTCCTGAGGGAGGCTTCCGGAACACTGCTGCTGCTGCTGCGGCTCTAGTGAGTGCTGGTTGGGCCGCTCCCTTTCCTGCCAACTCCATCTGGCCTAGGGGGCGGAGCTTGCTCTCACCGCCACAGCTTAAGAGGCCTGAGGGAGGCTTCCGGGACACTGCTGCTGCTCCTCAAGTGAGTGCTGGGTGGGCCGCTCCTTTTCCTGCCAACCTCATCTGAGCTAGGGGGCGGAGCCTGCACTCACCACCACAAATTAATAGGCCTGAGGGAGGCTTCCGTGACACTGCTGCTGCTGCTGCTCTAGTGAGTGCTGGGTGGGCCGCTCCCTTTCCTGCCAACTCCATCCGGCCTCGGGGGCGGAGCCTTCACTCATCGCCACAGCTTAAGAGTCCTGAGGGAGGCTTCCGGAACACTGCTGCTGCTGCTACTGCTTTAGTGCGTGAAGGGAGGGCCGCTCCCTTTCCTGCCAACGACATCTGGCCTAGGGGGCGGAGGCTGCACTCACCGCCACAGCTTAAGAGGCTTGAGGGAGGCTTCCGGGACACTGCTGCTGCTCCTCAAGTGAGTGCTGGGTGGGCCGCTCCTTTTCCTGCCAACTTCATCTGAGCTAGGGGGCGGAGCCTGCACTCACCACCACAAATTAATAGGCCTGAGGGAGGCTTCCGGGACACTGCTGCTGCTGCTGCTCTAGTGAGTGCTGGGTGGGCCGCTCTCTTTCCTGCCAACTCCATGTTGCCTAGGGGGCGAAGCCTGCACTCACCGCCACAGCTTAAGAGGCCTCAGGGAGGCTTCCGGGACACTGCTGCTGCTGCTGCTGCTCTAGTGAGTGCTGGGTGGGACGCTCCCTTTCCTGCCAACTCCATCCGGCCTCGGGGGCGGAGCCTTCACTCATCGCCACAGCTTAAGAGTCCTGAGGGAGGCTTCCGGAACACTGCTGCTGCTGCTACTGCTTTAGTGCGTGAAGGGAGGGCCGCTCCCTTTCCTGCCAACGACATCTGGCCTAGGGGGCGGAGGCTGCACTCACCGCCACAGCTTAAGAGGCCTGAGGGAGGCTTCCGGGACACTGCTACTGCTGCTGCTGTTGCTCTAGTGAGTGCTGGGTGGGCCACTCCCTTTCCTGCCAACTCCATCTGGCCTAGGGGGCGGAGCCTGCACTCACTGCCACAGCTTAAGAGGCCTGAGGGGGGCTACTGGGACACTGCTGCTGCTCTAGTGAGTGCTGGCTTGGCCGCTCCCTTTCCTGCCAACTCAATCTGGCCTAGGGGGCGGAGCTTGCACTCACCGCCACAGCTTAAGAGGCCTGAGGGAGGCTTCCGAGACACTGCTGCTGCTGCTGCTCTAGTGCGTGAAGGGTGGGCCGCTCCCTTTCCTGCCAACTCCATCTGGCCTATGGGGCGGTGCCTGCACTCAACCCCACAACTTAAGAGGCCTGAGGGAGGCTTCCGGGACACTGCTACTGCTGCTGCTGTTGCTCTAGTGAGTGCTGGGTGGGCCGCTCCCTTTCCTACCAACTCCATCTGGCGTAGGGGGCGGAGCCTGTACTCACCGCCACAGCTTGAGGGCCTCCATCAAGGCCTCCGGGACACTGCAGCTGCTGCTGTAGTGACTGCTGGGTGGGCCGCTCCCTTTCCTGCCAACTCCATCTGGCCTAGGGGGCGTAGCCTGCACTCACCGCCACGGCTTAAGAGGCCTGAGGGAGGCTTCCGGGACACTGCTGCTGCTGCTGCTGCTGCTCTAGTGAGTGCTGGGTGGGCCGCTCCCTTTCCTGCCAACTCCATCTGGCCTAGGGGGCGGAGCCTGCACTCACCGCCACAGCTTAAGAGGCCTGAGGGAGGCTTCCGGGACACGGCTGCTGCTGCTCCTCAAGTGAGTGCTGGGTGGGCCGCTCCTTTTCCTGCCAACTTCATCTGGCCTAGGGGGCGGAGCCTGCACTCACCGCCACAGCTTAAGAGTCCAGAGGGAGGCTTCCGGAACACTGCTGCTGCTGCTCTAGTGCGTGAAGGGTGGGCCGCTCCCTTTCCTGCCAACTCCATCTGCCCTAGGGGGCGGAGCCTGCACTCACCGCCACAGCTTAAGAGGCCTGAGGGAGTCTTCCGGGACACTGCTGCTGCTGCTCCTCAAGTGAGTGCTGGGTGGGCCGCTCCTTTTCCTGCCAACTTCATCTGGGCTAGGGGGCGGGGGCTGCACTCACCGCCACAGCTTAAGAGGCCTGAGGGAGGCTTCCGAGACACTGCTGCTGCTGCTGCTCTAGTGAGTGCTGGGTGGGCCGCTCCCTTTCCTGCGAACTCCATCTGGCCTAGGGGGCGTAGCCTGCACTCACCGCCACGGCTTAAGAGGCCTGAGGGAGGCTTCCAGGACACTGCTGCTGCTGCTGCTGCTCTAGTGAGTGCTGGGTGGGCCGCTCCCTTTCCTGCCAACTCCATCTGGCCTAGGGGGCGGAGCCTGCACTCACCGCCACAGCTTAAGAGGCCTGAGGGAGGCTTCCGGGACACTGTTGCTGCTGCTCCTCAAGTGAGTGGTGGGTGGGCCGCACCCTTTCCTGCTAAGTCCATCTGGCCTAGGGTGCGGAGGCTGCACTCACCGCCACAGCTTAAGAGGCCTGAGGGAGGCTTCCGGGACACTGCTGCTGCTCTAGTGAGTGCTGGGTGGGCCGCTCCCTTTCCTGCCAACTCCATCTGGCGTAGGGGGCGGAGCCTGCACTCACCGCCAGAGCTTGAGGGCCTCCATCAAGGCCTCCGGGACACTGCTGCTGCTGCTGTTGCTCTAGTGAGTGCTGGGTGGGCCGCTCCCTTTCCTGCCAACTCCATCTGGCCAAGGGGGCGGAGCCTGCACTCACCGCCACAGCTTAAGAGGCCTGTGTGGGGCTACCGGGACACTGCTGCTGCTCTAGTGAGTGCTGGGTGGGCCGCTCCCTTTCCTGCCAACTCCATCTGGCCAAGGGGGCGGAGCCTGCTCTCAGCGCAACAGCTTAAGAGGCCTGGGGGGGACTACCGGGACACTGCTGCTGCTCTAGTGAGTGCTGGGTGGGCCGCTCCCTTTCCTGCCAACTCCATCTGGCCTAGGGGGCGGAGCCTGCACTCACCCTCACAACTTAAGAGGCCTGAGGGAGGCTTCCGGGACACTGTTGCTGCTGCTCCTCAAGTGAGTGCTGGGTGGGCCGCACCCTTTCCTGCTAAGTCCATCTGGCTTAGGGTGTGGAGGCTGCACTCACCGCCACAGCTTAAGAGGCCTGAGGGAGGCTTCCGGGACACTGCTGCTGCTCTAGTGAGTGCTGGGTGGGCCGCTCCCTTTCCTGCCAACTCCATCTGGCCTAGGGGGCGGAGCCTGCACTCACCGCCACAGCTTAAGAGGCTTGAGGGAGGCTTCCGGGATACTGCTGCTGCTGCTGCTCTAGTGAGTGCTGGGTGGGCCGCACCCTTTCCTGCTAAGTCCATCTGGCCTAGGGGGCGGAGCCTGCACTCACCGCCACAGCTTAAAAGGCCCGAGGGAGGCTTCCGGGATACTGCTGCTGCTCTAGTGAGTGCTGGGTGGGCCGCTCCCTTTCCTGCCAACTCCATGTGGCGTACGGGGCGGAGCCTGCACTCACCGCCACAGCTTAAGAGGCCTGAGGGAGGCTTCTGGGACACTGCTGCTGCTGCTGCTGCGCTAGTGAGTGCTGGGTGGTCCGCTCCCTTTCCTGCCAAGTCCATCTGGCGTAGGGGGCGGAGCCTGCACTCACTGCCAGAGCTTGAGGGCCTCCATCAAGGCCTCCGGGACGCTGCTGCTGCTGCTGCTGCTGCTGCTACTCTAGTGAGTGCTGGGTGGGCCGCTCCCTTTCCTGCCAACTCCATGTGGCGTACGGGGCGGAGCCTGCACTCACCGCCACAGCTTAAGAGGCGTGAGGGAGGCTTCCGGGATACTGCTGCTGCTGCTGCTCTAGTGAGTGCTGAGTGGACCGCTCCCTTTCCTGCTAAGTCCATCTGGCCTAGGGGGCGGAGCCTGCACTCACCGCCACAGCTTAAGAGGCCTGAGGGAGGCTTCCGGGACACTGTTGCTGCTGCTCCTCAAGTGAGTGCTGGGTGGGCCGCACCCTTTCCTGCTAAGTCCATCTGGCTTAGGGTGTGGAGGCTGCACTCACCGCCACAGCTTAAAAGGCCCGAGGGAGGCTTCCGGGATACTGCTGCTGCTCTAGTGAGTGCTGGGTGGGCCGCTCCCTTTCCTGCCAACTCCATGTGGCGTACGGGGCGGAGCCTGCACTCACCGCCACAGCTTAAGAGGCGTGAGGGAGGCTTCCGGGATACTGCTGCTGCTGCTCCTCAAGTGAGTGCTGGGTGGGCCGCACCCTTTCCTGCTAAGTCCATCTGGCTTAGGGTGTGGAGGCTGCACTCACCGCCACAGCTTAAAAGGCCCGAGGGAGGCTTCCGGGATACTGCTGCTGCTCTAGTGAGTGCTGGGTGGGCCGCTCCCTTTCCTGCCAACTCCATGTGGCGTACGGGGCGGAGCCTGCACTCACCGCCACAGCTTAAGAGGCGTGAGGGAGGCTTCCGAGACACTGCTGCTGCTGCTGCTGCTGCTCTAGTGCCTGAAGGGTGTGCCGCTCTCTCTTGTGGCAACTCCATCTGGCCTAGGGGGCGGAGCCTGCGCTCACCGCCACAGCTTAAGAGGCCTGAGGGAGGCTTCCGGGACACTGCTGCTGCTGCTGCTCTAGTGAGTGCTGGGTGGTCCGCTCTCTTTTGTAGCAATTCCATCTGGCCTAGGGGGCGGAGCCTGCACGCACCGCCACAGCTTGAGGGCATCCATCAAGGCCTCCGGGACACTGCTGCTGCTCTACTGAGTGCTGGGTGGGCCGCTCCCTTTCCTGCCAACTCCATCTGGCCTAGGGGGCGGAGCCTGCACTCATCGCCACAGCTTAAGAGGCCTGAGGGAGGCTTCCGGGACACTGCTGCTGCTACTGCTGCTGCTGCTCTAGTGAGGGCTGGGTGGGCCGCTCCCTTTCAGGCCAACTCCATCTGGTCTAGGGAGCGGAGCCTGCATTCACTGGCACAGCTTAGGAGGCCTGAGGGAGGCTTCCGGGACACTGCTGCTGCTGCTGCTGTGCTGCTCTAGTGAGTGCTGGGTGGGCCGCTCCCTTTCCTGCCAACTCCATCTGCCCTAGGGGGCGGAGGCTGCACTCACCGCCACAGCTTAAGAGGCCTGAGGGAGGCTTCCGGGACACTGCTGCTGCTGCTGCTCTAGTGAGTGCTGGGTGGTCTGCTCCCTTTTCTGCCAATTGCATCTGGTGTACGGGGCGGAGCCTGCACTCACCGCCACAGTTTAAGAGGCCTGAGGGAGGCTTCCGGGACACTGCTGCTGCTGCTCTAGTGAGTGCTGGGTGGGCCGTTCCCTTTCCTGCCAACTCCATCTGGCCCAGGGGGCAGAGCCCGCACTCACCGCCACAGCTTAAGAGGCCTGAGGGAGGCTTCCGGGACACTGCTGCTGCTGCTCTAGTGAGTGCTGGGTGGGCCGTTCCCTTTCCTGCCAACTACATCTAGTCTTGGGGGCGGAGCCTGCACTCACCGCCACAGCTTAAGAGGCCTGAGGGAGGCTTCCGGGACACTGCAGCTGCTGCTGCTCTAGTGAGTGCTGGGTGGGCCGCTCCCTTTCCTACCAACTCCATCTGGCCTGCGGTGCGGAGCCTGCACTCACCGCCACAGCTTAAGAGGCCTGAGAGAGGCTTCCGGGACACTGCTGCTGCTACTGCTGCTGCTGCTCTAGTGAGTGCTGGGTGGGCCGCTCCCTTTCCTACCAACTCCATCTGACCTGCGGTGCGGAGCCTGCACTCACCGCCACAGCTTAAGAGGCCTGAGAGAGGCTTCCGGGACACTGCTGCTGCTACTGCTGCTGCTGCTCTAGTGAGTGCTGGGTGGGCCGCTCCCTTTCCTGCCGACTCCATCTGGCCTAGGGGGTGGGGAGCCTGCACTCACTGCCACAGCTTAAGAGGACTGAGGGAGGCTTCCGGGATACTGCTGCTGCTGCTGCTGCTCTAGTGAGTGCTGGGTAGGTCGCTCCCTTTCTTGCCAACTCCATCTGGCCTAGGGGGCGAAGCCTGCACTCACTGCCACAGGTTAAGAGGCCTGAGGGAGGCTTCCGGGACACTGCTGCTGCTGCTACTGCTGCTGCTGCTCTAGTGAGTGCTGGGTGGGCCGCTCCCTTTCCTGCCAACTCCATCTGGCATAGGGGGCGGAGCCTGCAATCACCGCCACAGCTTAAGAAGCCTGACGGAGGCTTCCGGGACACTGCTGCCGCTCTAGTGATTGCTGGGTGGGCCGCTCCCTTTCCTGCCAACTGCATCTGGCCTGCGGTGCGGAGCCTGCACTCACTGCCACAGCTTAAGAGGCCTGAGGGAGGCTTCCGGGACACTGCTGCTGCTGCTGCTCTAGTGAGTGCTGGGTGGTCCGCTCCCTTTCCCTCCAAGTCCATCTGGCCTAGGGGGCGAAGCCTGCACTCACCGCCACAGCTTAAGAGGCCTGAGGGAGGCTTCCGGGACACTGCTGCTGCTGCTCTAGTGAGTGCTGGGTGGGCCGTTCCCTTTCCTGCCAACTCCATTTGGCCTAGGGGGCGGAGCCTGCACTCACCGCCACAGCTTAAGAGGCCTGAGGGAGGCTTCCGGGACACTGCTTCTGCTGCTCCTCAAGTGAGTGCTGGGTGGGCCGCTCCTTTTCCTGCCAACTTCATCTGGGCTAGGGGGTGGAGGCTGCACTCACGGCCACAGATTAAGAGGCCTGATGGAGGCTTCCGAGACACTGCTGCTGCTGCTGCTGCTCTAGTTCTTGAAGGGTGGGCCGCTCCCTTTCCTGCCAACTCCATCTGGCCTAGGGGGCGGAGCCTGCACTCACCGCCACAGCTTAAGAGGCCTGAGGGAGGCTTCCGGGACACTGCTGCTGCTGCTCTAGTGAGTGCTGAGTGGGCCGCTCTCTTTCCTGCCAACTCCATGTGGCCTAGGGGGCGGAGCCTGCACTCACCGCCACACCTTGAGGGCATCCATCAAGGCCTCCTGGACACTGCTGCTGCTCTAGTGAGTGCTGGGTGGGCCGCTTCCTTTCCTGCCAACTCCATGTGGCCTAGGGGGCGGAGCCTGAAATCGCCACCACAGCTTAAGAGGCCTGAGGGAGGCTTCCGGGACACTGCTGCTGCTGCTGCTGCTCTAGTGAGTGCTGGGTGGGCCGCTCCCTTTCCTGCCAAGCCAATCTGGCCTTGGGGGCGGAGCCTTCACTCATCGCCACAGCTTAAGAGGCTTGAGGGAGGCTTCCGGGACACTGCTGCTGCTACTGCTCTAGTGAGTGCTGGGTGGGCCGCTCCCTTTCCTCCCAACTCCATCTGGCCTAGGGGGCGTAGCCTGCACTCACCACCACAGTTCAGAGGCCTATGCAGCTCCCTGCAGCAAGTGACAAAATGGTTTTAAATGTTTTAAGTGATTTTAATTTGCTGCACTTTAAATGGTGGTGGTTGTTTTTTATAATATTCCATAATTTTATTGTTCTATTTCTGCTTGCGATTGGTTAAGTATTTAGTTAGGGTGGGGAATAGTTTAATTTTAGCACTATTGTTTTTTGCTGTGCTTCTATTTTTATTATTCTGTTAAGTTATTATATAGTTTGTATTTTGCCTTTTAAGGGGAAGGGTCAGGGATGCCTGGGAGTGGGCCTCAGCCAATAGAATGGCTGGGGCAGGTTCCACAGGAGGGAATGTATTGGGACACCCGATCTCAGTGATCACGGGCCGGAGGAGGAGTTACGCTAAGACCAGACCATGTCATTACCGAGGAGGCAGGGTTAGTCGTTGTTTGAGGACTATCCCTGCCTCCAGGTCTGGTCCTGACCAGAAGGATACTGGAATCAGCAAGGGAAACCCACATGACCTGAAAGTGTTGCTGTGCAATGCCAGGTCAATGATGAATAAAACCACTGCCATCCACGACCTGATTGTGGATGGAGGATTTGACCTGGCATGTGTGACAGAGACCTGGTTGGATGAGGCAGATGGGCCTGTCCTTGCCACTGCTTGCCCACCAGGTTTTTCTTACGCACAGCAACCCAGGTCATGTGGGCGGGGAGGGGGGGTTGCAGTGATTTTTAGGAAGTCATTAGTCTGTACCAGGCGTCCTGTTGGGAAGACCCAGTTCTCTGAGTGCATGTTCTGGAAGTTGGGCAATAGGGGCAGTACAGGATTCCTATTGGTGTACCGACCTCCCCGCTGCACCAAGGATTCCCTGCCCGAGCTGCTTCAGGTCGTGGCGGATATGCTCCTGGAGACACCTAGCTTGCTTGTCCTGGGGGATTTTAACATCCATGCCTACACGACCTTACAAGGGGCCGCTCGGGACTTCGTGGAAAGCATGGCCTCCATGGGGCTGTCCCTGAATAAGTTTGGCCCAACTCATAGCCGCGGACATGTCTTAGACTTGGTGTTTACCTCTACGGATGTTGGTGATCTGACACTAACTAAAAGTGAAACAAAAGAAGTGCCATGGTCAGATCAGTGTGGTGTAGTGGTTAAGAGCGGTAGTCACGTAATCTGGGGAACCGGGTTCGCGTCTCCGCTCCTCCACATGCAGCTGCTGGGTGACCTTGGGCCAGTCATACTTCTTTGAAGTCTCTCAGCCCCACTCACCTCACAGAGTGCTTGTTGTGGGGGAGGAAGGGATAGGAGATTGTTAGCTGCTTTGAGACTCCTGAAGGGGAGTGAAAGGCGGGATATCAAATCCAAACTCTTCTTCTTCTTCATCACTTCCTGGTGCAACTTGACTTCTCCGCAACCCATCCCCTCTGCAGGGAGGCGGGACCGATTCGGATGGTCCGCCCCCGCTACTTAATGGATCCAACTGGTTTCCAGAGAGTGGTAGGGGATGTTTTATCCCAAGTTGATGGCCTCTCAGCTGATTCCCTGGTGGCCCGCTGGAATGCGGAGTTAACCAGGGCTATTGACTGTCTGACTCCGAAGCGCCCTCTCTGATTGCATGGAGCCCGAACAGCCCCGTGCTTTTCCCTGGAGCTGAGGCTGATGAAACAATCGTTGAGACGGCTAGAGCGCCGGTGGTAGAAAACTCATTCTGAATCAGACCGGACACGGGCTAGAGCTGAACGTCGAGCCTACCAACTGGCAATGGCGACGGCGAAGAGGGCCTTCTTCGCCGCCTCCATTGCATCTGCAGAAAACAGCAGCAGGAGACTTTTTCAGGTGGTTCGCAATCTATCGGAACCACCTGCACCACCGGGGCCTGGTAGGGACCCCAAGATCTCCTGCAATGCTTTTGCAAAGTTTTTTGGAGATAAAGTCACTCAGATTCAGAAGGAGGTAGACTCCACTGTGGGAGCAGGGCCAGGGCAGGAGAGTGCTAGAGTTCTGTCTGGTCCTGTTACATGGGATCAATTCCAATCTGTTACCTCCGAGGATGTGGACAGGCTGCTTGGACAAGTGAAACCGACCACCTGTCTCCTTGATCCTTGCCCATCCTGGCTGATAAAAGCGAGCTGGGAAGGGCTGGGCAATGGGCTCTGTGGGGTGGTGAATGATTCCCTCTGTGAGGGAGCCTTCCCAGACCCGCTGAAAGAGGCGGTCATTAAACCGCTTCTTAAAAAAAACATCTTTAGACCCAATCAATTTGGCTAACTATCGCCCAGTCTCAAATTTACCATTCTTGGGCAAAGTGATTGAGCGGGTGGTTGCTGAACAACTCCAAGCATGCCTGGAGGAAACGGACCATTTGGATCCCTTCCATTTGCGATTCAGGCCTCACCATGGGACTGAAACTGCCTTGGTCGCGCTGGTTGATGATCTCCGGCAGGCTAGGGACAAAGGTGAGAGCTGTTTCCTAGTTCTGCTGGATCTCTCAGCGGCCTTTCACACCATCAACCATAACATCCTTCTGGGCCGTCTTGAGGGGCTGGGAGCTGGGGGCACTGTCATACAGTGGTTCCGCTCCTTCCTCCTGGGCCGTGTTCAGAAAGTGGTGGTGGGGGATGGGTGTTCAGACCCCTGGGCTCTCAATTGTGGGGTGCCTCAGGGTTCTGTCCTCTCCCCCATGCTTTTTAATATCTATATGAAGCCGCTGGGAGAGATCATCAGGGGGTTTGGACTGGGTGTTCATCAGTATGCAGATGACACCCAGCTCTACCTCTCTTTTAAATCAGAACCAGTGAAGGCGGTGAAGTTCCTGTGTGAGTGCCTGGAGGCGGTTGGAGGATGGATGGCGGCTAACAGATTGAGGTTGAATCCTGATAAGACAGAAGTACTGTTTTTGGGGGACAAGGGGCGGGTGGGTGTGGAGGATTCCCTGGTCCTGAATGGGGTAACTGTGCCCCTGAAGGGCCAGGGGCGCAGCCTGGGAGTCATTTTGGACTCACAGTTGTCCATGGAGGTACACGTTAATTCTGTTTCCAGGGCAGCTGTCTACCAGCTCCACCTGGTATGCAGGCTAAGACCCTACCTGCCCGCGGACTGTCTCACCAGAGTGGTGCATGCTCTGGTTATCTCCCGCTTGGACTACTGCAATGTGCTCTACGTGGGGCTACCTTTGAAGGTGACCCAGAAACTGCAATTAATCCAGAATGCGGCAGCTAGACTGGTGACTGGGAGTGGCCGCCGGGACCATATAACACCGGTTCTGAGAGATCTGCATTGGCTCCCAGTACGTTTCCGAGCACAATTCAAAGTGTTGGTGCTGACCTTTAAAGCCCTAAACGGCCTCGGTCCTGTATACCTGAAGGAGCGTCTCCACCCCCATCGTTCAGCTGAGATCCAGCACTGAGATCCAGCGCCGAGGGCCTTCCGGCGATTCCCTCATTACAAGAAGTAAGGTTACAGGGAACCAGGCAGAGGGCCTTCTCGGTAGTGGCACCTGCCCTGTGGAACGCCCTCCCAGCAGATGTCAAGGCAATAAACAACTATTTTACTTTTAAAAGACAACTGAAGGCAGCCCTCTTTAGGGAAGTTTTTAATGTCTAATGCTGTATTGTTTTTAATATTCAGTTGGAAGTCGCCCAGAGTGGCCGGGGAAACCCAGCCAGATGGGCGGGGTACAAATAAATTATTATTATTATTATTATTATTATTATTATTATTATTATTATTATTATTATTAGGCCACACCTAACTCACCATCAAATCACACATCATAGCCAGGGGCACAGCCTGCACAAAATAAAAACTCAGATCCATGGCTTCTTGGCCATTCTAGGCCGAAAAGCATGCTTTCGAAGCACGAATCCTCATGGATCCTCACGCTTTTTGCATTAAGCCAACCCTAATTCACCATCAAAACAAACATCATACCCAGGGGCACAGCCTGCACCACAAAACTCTAGTATCCCCCGCTTCCTCTTCATACCGTGGCCCAAAAACATGGTTTTGAAGCACGGATCCTCATGGATCCTCACGCTTTTTGCATTGGGAGAACCAAAACTCATCGTCAATTACACATCATAGCCAAAAACAGGGTTTCGAAGCACGGCTCCTCATGGTTCATCTTGCTTTTTGCATTGGCCACCCCAAACTCACAGTGAAATCACAAATCATAGCCAAGAGCACAGCCTGCACAACAAAAACTCGGATCCACGAGTTCCTTGCCATTCTAGGCACAAAAACATGGTTTCAAAGAATGGATCCTCATGGATCCTCACGCTTTTTGCATTGGGCCAAACCTAACTCACCGGCAAATCACACATCATAGCCGGGGCACAGCCTGCACCACAAAAAACTCAGATCCATGGTTTCCTTGCCGTTTTAGGGCAAAAACGTGGTTTTGAAGCACGGGTCCTTCTGGATCCTCACGCTTTTTTCACTGGGACACCCCTACCTCACCATCAAATCACACATCATAGCCAGGGGCATAGCCTGCACCACAGAAAACTCGGATTCATGGCTTCCTGGCTACTCTATGGCCCAAAAACGTGGTTTCGAAGCACGGATCCTCATGGATGATCTTGCTTTTTGCATTGGCCACCCCAAACTCACCGTGAAATCACACATCGAAAAACTCAGATCCACGGCTTCCTGGCCACTCCATGGCCCCAAAACATGGTTTCGAAGCACAGATTCTCAGGGATCCTCACGCTTTTTGCTTTGGGCCACCTTTAACTCACCGTCAAATCACACGTCATAGCCAGGGGCACAGCCTGTACCACAAAAATCTAGGACCCATGGCTTCCTGGCTGCTCCATGGCCCAAAAACTTGGTTTCGAAGCATGGATCCTCATGGAGCCTTACGCTTTTTCATTGGGCCACCCATAACTCACTGTCAAGTCACACGTCACAGCCAGGGGCATAGCCTGCACCACAAAAAGCACAGATCCACCGCTTCCTGGCTGCTCCATGGCCCAAAAACGTGGTTTCGAAGCACTGATACTCATGGATCCTCACGCAGTTTGCATTGGGCCACCCCTAACTCACCGTCAAATCACACATTAAAGCCAGTGGCATAGCCTGCATCAAAAAAATCTGGGATCCACAGCTTCCTGGCAACTCCATGGCCCAAAACCGTGGTTTCGAAGCACGGATCCTCATGGATCCTCACACTTTTTGCATTGGGCCACCCCTAATTCACCGTCAAATCACACGTCATAGCCAGGGGCACAGCCTGCACCACAAAAATCTAGGATCTACAGCTTCCTGGCCGCTCCATGGCCCAAAAACGTGGTTTCGAAGCACTGATCCTCATGGATCCTCACGCTTTTTGCATTGGCCCCCCCAACTCCCCGTCAAATCACATGTCATAGCCAGGGGCACAGTCTGCATCCTAAAAAACTTGGATCCACAGCTTCCTGGAAACACCATAGCCCAAAAACGTGGTTTCAAAGCAAGGATCCTTATGGATCCTCACTCTTTTTGCATTGGGCCATTCAAAACTCTCCGTCAAATCACACGTCATAGCCAGGGGCACAGTCTGCATCCCAAAAAACTTGGATCCACGGCTTCCTGGATACACTGTGGCCCAAAAACGTGGTTTTGAAGCACGGATCCTCATGGATCCTCACACTTTTTGCATTGCCCCCCCCAACTCACTGTCAAATCACACATCATAACACAGCCTGCACCACAAAAAACACGGATCCATGGCTTCCTGGTCTCTCGATGGCCCAAAAACGTGGTTTCGAAGCATGGATCCTCATGGATCCTCACGCTTTTTGCATTGGCCCCCCCCCCAACACACCATCAAATCACACGTCATAGTCAGGGGCAAAGCCTGCACCACAAAATACTTGGATCCACTGCTTCCTGGACACACCGTGGCACAAAAACGTGGTTTCGAAGCACAGATCCTCTTGGATCCTGTCACTTCTTGCATTGGGCCAACCCTAACTCACTGTCAAATCACACATCATAGCTAGGGTTACAGCCTGCACCACAAAAAACTAGGATCCACGGCTTCTTGGCCGCTGCATGGCCCAATAACGTGGTTTCAAAGCACGGATCCTTATGGATCCTCACGCTTTTTGCATTGGGCCAACCCTATGTTGTTTAGTCGTTTAGTCGTGTCCGACTCTTCGTGACCCCATGGACCAGAGCACGCCAGGCACTTCTGTCTTCCACTGCCTCCCGCAGTTTGGTCAAGCTCATGCTGGTAACTTCAAGAACACTACCCAACCATCTCGTCCTCTGTTGTCCCCTTCTCCTTGCACCCTCCATCTTTCCCAACATCAGGGTCTTTTCCAGGGAGTCTTCTCTTCTCATGAGGTGGCCAAAGTCTTGGAGCCTCAGCTTCACGATTTGTCCTTCCAGTGAGCACTCAGGGCTGATTTCCTTAAGAATGGAGAGGTGTGATATTCTTGCAGTCCATTTCTTCTTGCCTCCATTTCTTCCCCTTCTATTTGCCAGGAGGTGATGGGACCAGTGGCCATGATCTTCGTTTTTTTGATGTTGAGCTTCAAACCATGTTTTGCGCTCTCCTCTTTCACCCTCAATAAAAGGTTCTTTAATTCCTCCTCACTTTCTGCCATCAAGGTTGTGTCATCTGTATATCTGAGGTTGTTGATATTTCTTCCGGCAATCTTAATTCCGGCTAGGGATTCATCCAGCCCAGCCTTTCGCATGATGTATTCTGCATATAAATTAAATAAGCAGGGAGACAATATACAGCCTTGTCGTACTCCTTTCCCAATTTTGAACCAATCAGTTGTTCCATATCCAGTTCTAACTGTAGCTTCTTGTCCCACATAGAGATTTCTCAGGAGACAGATGAGGTGATCAGGCACTCCCATTTCTTTAAGAACTTGCCATAGTTTGCTGTGGTCAACACAGTCAAAGGCTTTTTGCAATTTGGTCTCTGGTTGCTCTGCCCCTTCTAAATCCAGCTTGCACTTCTGGGAGTTCTCGGTCCACATACTGCTTAAGCCTGCCTTGTAGAAATTTAAGCATAACCTTGCTAGCGTGTGAAATGAGTGCAATTGTGCGGTAGTTGGAGCATTCTTTGGCACTGCCCTTCTTTGGGACTGGGATGTAGACTGATCTTCTCCAATCCTCTGGCCACTGCTGAGTTTTCCAAATTTGCTGGCATATTGAGCGTAGCACCTTAACAGCATCATCTTTTAAAATTTTAAATAGTTCAGCTGGAATACCATCACTTCCACTGGCCTTGTTATTTGCAGTGCTTTCGAAGGCCCATTTGACTTCACTTTCCAGGATGTCTGGCTCAAGGTCAGCAACCACACTACCTGGGGTGTACGAGACATCCATATCTTTCTGGTATAATTCCTCTGTGTATTCTTGCCACCTCTTCTTGATGTCTTCTGCTTCTGTTAGGTCCTTACCACTTTTGTCCTTTATTATGGTAATCTTTGTACGAAATGTTCCTTTCATATCTCCAATTTTCTTGAACAGATCTCTGGTTCTTCCCATTCTGTTGTTTTCCTCTATTTCTTTGCATTGCTCGTTTAAGAAGGCCTTCTTGTCTCTCCTTGCTATTTTTTGGAAATCTGCATTCAATTTCCTGTAACTTTCACTATCTCCCTCGCATTTTGCTTGCCTTCTCTCCCCCCGCTATTTGTAAGGCCTCGTTGGACAGCCACTTTGCTTTCTTGCATTTCCTTTTCATTGGGATGGTTTTCGTTGCTGCCTCCTGTATAATGTTGCGAGCCTCCATCCATAGTTCTTCAGGCACTCTGTCCACCAAATCTAAATCCTTAAATCTGTCCCTCACTTCCACTGTGTATTCATACGGGATTTGATTTAGATTGCATCTTACCGGCCCAGTGGTTTTTCCTACTTTCTTCAGTTTAAGCTTGAATTTTGCTATAAGAAGCTGATCATCTGAGCCACAGTCAGCTCCAGGTCTTGTTTTTGCTGACTGTATAGAGCTTCTCCATCTTTGGCTGAAGAGGATATAATCAATCTGATTTTGATGCTGCCCATCTGGTGATGTCCATGTGTAGAGTCATTTCTTGTGTTGCTGGAAAAGCGTGATTGTGATGACCAGCTTGTTCTCTTGACAGAACTCTATTAGCCTTTGCCCTGCTTCGTTTTGATCTCCAAGGCCAAACTTGCCAGTTGTTCCTTTTATCTCTTGACTCCCTACTTTAGCATTCCAATCCCCTATAATGAGAAGAACATCCTTCTTTGGTGTCACTTCTATAAGGTGTTGTAAGTCTTCATAGAATTGCTCAATTTCAGTTTCTTCAGCACCAGTAGTTCGTGCATAAACTTGGATTACTGTGATGTTAAAAGGTCTGCCTTGGATTCATATCGAGATCATTCTATCATTTTTGAGATTGCATCCTAGTACAGCTTTTGCCACTCTTTTGTTGACTATGAGGGCCACTCCATTTCTTTTACGGGATTCTTGCCCACAGTAGTAGATATGATGGTCATCCGAACTGAATTCGCCCATTCCCGTCCATTTTAGTTCACTGATGCCCAGGATGTCAATATTTATTCTTGCCATCTCATTTTTGACCACATCCAATTTACCCAGGTTCATGGTTCTTACGTTCCAGGTTCCTATGCAATATTTTTCTTTACAGCATTGGACTTTCCTTTCGCTTCCAGGCATATCCGCAACTGAGCGTCCTTTCGGCTTTGGCCCGGCTGCTTCATCAGCTCTGGATCTACTTGTACTTGTCCTCCGCTCTTCCTCAGTAGCATGTTGGACGCCTTCTGACCTGAGGGGCTCATCTTCCAGCGTCATAACATTTATATGCCTGTTGTCTTTGTCCATGGAGTTTTCTTGACAGGGATACTGGAGTGGCTTGCCAGTTCCTGCTCCAGGTGGATCACGTTTGGTCAAAACTCTCCACTATGACCTGTCCATCTTGGGTGGCCCTGCATGGCATAGCTCATAGCTTCCCTGAGTTATTCAAGCCCCTTCGCCACGGCAAGGCAGTGATCCGGGACACAAATTTTCATGGCCCTCTAATGGCTATGGTGGCTGATTTAGAGGTAGGTAGCCATGTTGGTCTGCCGTAGTTGAAACAAAATAAAAAAATGCCTTCCAGTAGCACCTTAGAGACCAACTAAGTTTGTTATTGGTATGAGCTTCCGTGTGCATGGTATCTGAAGAAGTGTGCATGCACACGAAAGCTCATACCAATAACCTTACTTAGTTGGTCTCTAAGGTGCTAAGACGCGGGTGGCGCTGTGGATAAAAGCCTCAGCGCCTAGGGCTTGCCGATCGAAAGGTCGGCGGTTCGAATCCCCGTGGCGGGGTGCGCTCCCGCTGCTCGGTCCCAGCGCCTGCCAACCTAGCAGTTCGAAAGCACCCCTGGGTGCAAGTAGATAAATAGGGACCGCTTACTGGCGGGAAGGTAAACGGCGTTCAGTGTGCTGCGCTGGCTCGCCAGATGCAGCTTTGTCACGCTGGCCACGTGACCCGGAAGTGTCTCCGGACAGCGCTGGCCCCTGGCCTCTTGAGTGAGATGGGCGCACAACCCCAGAGTCTGTCAAGACTGGCCCGTACGGGCAGCGGTACCTTTACCTTTAAGGTGCTACTGGGAGGAATTTATTTATTTTGTTTGTTTGTTTTGTTTTGTTTCATATTACAGATGTAGGAAATCTTTGGCCATCCAGATGTTGCTGAAGTATAGCTCCTGTCATTTCTGGCCATTGGCTAAGCTTGCTTGGCCTGATGGGAGTTGCAGCTGAGCAACGTCTGGAGGGCCAAAGGTTCTGCATGCCTGCTATATAAGCATGGCGGTCCTTTGCACCTGGTCCTTTATTGGCACAGTTATCCCATTCAGGACCAAGGTGTCCACCACACCTGCCTGCCCCCTCTCCCCAAGAAACAGTCCATTGATTTCAGAGGATCTGCTCAAAGCTAAATTCAACACAACCCTATACATGCAAATTTGCTTCAGGAACATTCAAACCATTGAGCAGGGTTGGGGAACCTGTGGCTCCCCAGAACTCCCATCATCCCTGCCACGAAACCACTGCTTGACCTGATAACTGGGGCTGAAAGAAGTCACCTGCACATTTCTTCAAAGAGTCCACAAAATCCCATACAAATTCCTTTTCCTGACTGCAGGACATCTGCTGCCTCTGAAGCCCTCTTGGCTTCATCATAGAAGGCTTCCGTATCATATTCTGGAGAAATAAACACATTTATGAACTATCACCCCAAAGCACGAAATGCATAGTGAATAAGGGTCTGCAAAAGTCACATGTGGGTTACAAACGTTCAGAAGATGCGAGTGATCAATCAATTCAATGAACATATATCTTTTTTCCTTAATGAAATAACAAAAGTTTATTGTGTAACTGTGATGGGATGATGAGCTGCTTGTGCATAAAGTCCTAGTCCCTCAGAGTTTGGCTAAATCCACAAACCTCTGCCTGTGACGGAGCTCCTTAAGCATGGCTCCGTCAGTCGCTCGTAGAATCAGACAGTGGGCGTTTACGGAACTTCTTCCAGCATAAAAGTTCCTTAACGGAAACGCGTCTTCTGGACTCTCGGCGTGACAGTTTCCGTCGAGGAGTGGGTGTCCCTATGGGAGGTCCTGAAACCTCCCCACTATTTTCGCTGGAAGTGTCTCTGAGCCCTCCCTCCGACTCACTTTCCCTTGGAGCTCCACCTCTCCCCCTGCTGGTTCCCTCCTCAGCTGATAAGTCTCTCTCAGCCTCTGTGAGCCCTTTCACCTCCTGTTTCTCCGATGGCAGTTCCCTGACATCCACCTCCCCTCCAGGGCCCCCTTCACCACCTCCCCTCCCCTCCTCTGCGGGAGGTGAGGGAGCAAAACCCCTGAAAGAACCTCCCTCATCTTCCGAAGTTTCGAACACTTCCCTCCACCTCTTGCTGTTTCCGGTTTCTAAGTACTCCTCCTCATCGGAGTCTATTCCTTCTTCCAACTCCGATTCCCTGAATCCTTCCAGTTCCTCCTCCTCGTCGGTGGTGCCAAAGTATTCCCTCCGGAACCTCGCTACTGACTGAGGTTTCCTGGGGAACCTTTGGTGGAACGTTTCGATCAAGATCTCATCATTGACCTCCTCTGCCGTCACCCAGGCGTTTTCCGACTCCGGTTCCCCTTCCCACGCGACCAAATACTCCACCTGATTACCCTTCCACCTGGAGTCGATGATCTCCGCCACATGGTTGCTGCTTTCCCTTTCTTCTAAGACTGGCCCCCGTGTGGAGACCCTTTCACCTCCCCCCCTATACGGTGACAGTAATGACCTGTGGAATACTGGGTGCAGTTTTATGTGGTTCGGTAACCGGAGTCTGAAAGCCACTGGGTTGACCTGTTGAATGACCTCAAATGGTCCCAATCTTTTGGGTCTCAATTTCTTGCAACCCCCCTTGAACGGCAACCCTTGGGTTGACAGCCACACCTGACTCCCCACCCTAATGGTTTCACCTTCCCTTCTGCTCTTGTCTGCCTGCCTCTTATATTCTTCTTTGGCCCTTTCTAAGTTGAGTTGGAGTTGTCGATGGATCGCTTCCATTTCTTCTACAAAATGTTCGGCGGCCGGGACACTCCATCTCTCCCCTCCTCCCCCTGGAAACGCCCTGGGGTGGCACCCATAATTAGCCAAAAAGGGGCTTATCCCGGTGGACACATTCTCCGCATTATTGTAGGCAAATTCCGCTAGCGCCAACTTTTCGACCCAATCGTTCTCTCTGTCATTGACATAACACCTCAGGTATTGTTGGAGGATACCGTTTGCTCTCTCCGCCTGCCCATTGGTCTCAGGGTGCCTGGCAGTCGAAAAGTTGACCTCTACATGCAGTAAGCTCATAAGTTTCCTCCAGAACCTGGACGTGAACTGTTTCCCTCTGTCGGAGACCACCCTCAAGGGGGCGCCATGCAGCCTAAAAATATGTTCTACAAACAATTTCGCTGTCTCTTCCGCCGTGACTGCATGTGAGCAATCTACAAAGTGGCCCATCTTAGTTAACAGATCTACTACGACCAGTATGGCGGTTTTCCCCTGGGATTTCGGCAGATCAGTCATAAAATCTATCGATACCGCCTCCCACGGTCGTTCTGGTGTGGGTAACGGTTCTAATAACCCCGCCGGCGCCCGCCTTTCTCCTTTGGCTCTCTGGCATTGGTCACACCCTCTTACATACTCCCGTACATCCTCCCTCACCTTGGGCCACCAAAATTCCCTGGTAACCAACCACATGGTCTTGTGTTGCCCAAAATGCCCCGCTTCTTTCTTCAAAACCTCCGGGGTCTTCTCCCTCTCTCCTTAAACCTCTGAGCTTATTCTGGGCGTATTCATCATTCACCGTTCCCTCTACCAGTTCCCTTTGCCCCACCCAGGCCGCCCCACACACCCAGCGGTCCTCTGGGATGATATGTCTTTCTTCAGGTGCTCCCTCCCCCTCCAAATATTCAGGTTTGCGTGAGAGAGCATCCGCTCTGACGTTTTCTGGACCTGGCACATAGCAAATTTCAAAATGGAATTTGGAGAACTCCTGGGCCCACCTCACTTGTCGTTGGTTGAGCACTCGTGCCGTTCTCCAATACTCTAAATTCTTGTGGTCCGTGCACACTTGCACCTTATGTTGTGCACCAATTAGTAAGTGTCTCCATCTCCGGAACGCTTCGTGAATGGCGAGTAGTTCTCGGTCATATACGGTGTAGTTCCTCTCGGATTTGTTTAGCTTACGTGAGAAGAAGGCACACGGTCTCCACTCCGACTTATTCTTCCCCGGCTGAAGAAGCACCGCCCCCACCGCCCGGTCTGATGCATCAGTTTCCACTCTCATTGGTTTTTGTAAATCCACATGCAGGAGCTGTTCTTCCGAAGCGAATGCCCTTTTCAATTCCTCAAATGCTTGCTCCGCCTCCGCCGTCCAAACAAATTTCTTCTTGCTGCTGAGACAGTCCGTGATGGGAGCCGTTAAGTGGGCAAAGTTCTTGATGAACTTACGGTAAAAGTTCCCAAACCCCAAGAACCTTTGCACATCCTTTTTCGTTTTCGGTGTCTTCCATTCCAGCACCGCCTGGACCTTGCCTGGATCCATGGCTAATCCCTTGTCTGACAAGCGGTACCCCAGGAATTCCACCTCCTTGGTGTGAAACTGACACTTCTCCAATTTCACCCACAGCTGGTTTGCTTGCAGTTGGCTCAGCACTTCCCTGACATCCTTTACATGCTGCTCCTCATTCTCTGAATATATTAACACGTCATCTAGGAAGGCCACGCAATTCTTGTAGAGCAGAGGTCCCAGGACGTGGTTCATGAACGATTGAAAACATGCTGAGCCTGATTGTAATCCGAAGGGCATAACGAGATATTCAAAAGCCCCCAAAGGGGTGAACATGGTGGTTTTCCATTCATCCCCTTTCCTTATCCGTATCAGGTTGTATGCCCCTCTCAGGTCCAGTTTAGTGAATATCTTTCCCTTCCTCACCCTGGTCAAAATGTCATCAATTCTGGGCATGGGGAAAGCCACTGGTTCTGACACTGCATTTAGGGCCCTAAAGTCCACTACAAGTCTGGGTTTATCCGTGTTTTTTTTGTCCACAAAAAACACTGGGCTGCCCCCCACCGCTCTGGACTCTCTGATGAAGCCTCTCTTCAGGTTTTTATCAATAAACTCCCTTAACTCCTGCATTTCCCTGTCTGACATGGCGTACAGCTTGCCCACTGGGAGCTGGGCCCCAGGGACTAGATTGATTTGACAGTCAAAGGCTCTATGCGGTGGTAGTTTATCTGCTTCCCTTTCGCTGAAGACCTTGCTCAGGTCAGCGTATTGTTTGGGCACCTCCCCTTTGTCCGTTACTTCCGTCCCTGCTAGAAAGGCTTTTGCCCCTTCCGGCGCCTTCCCCTCTTTGCAGTGTTCCAGGCAATGTGCTGACCCAAAGGAGACCACTCTCTGATGCCAGCCCACTAGCGGATCATGCAACGCTAGCCAGCTCATTCCCAAAATAATGGGAGCCCCTCCCAAGGTGGCCACATTGAACGCTATCCTTTCGGTGTGCCTGGCAACCCTCATAACCATTGAGACGGTCTGTAGGCTAACTTCTCCTCCCAACAGCTCCCTCCCATCGATCGTGGTCACCTGCAGGGGGTTACTTAAAGGGAGTATCTGTATCTGGTGTTCAGCTGCAAACTCCTTACTCATAAAATTACAGGAGCTGCCTGAGTCCAATAGCGCCTTTGTTTTTAGTGGGTGTCCGTTTGCCAGCTCTAGCAACACCTCTATCACTAGGGCTGGTCTTGGAGGTTCCGGCGTGGGCACTTTTACTGCTCCTTGGCCTGGCTGCTGTGCCCTGACGGTGGCAGCCAGGCGTTGGCTTTTACTTGCTCCTGGACTTCCTCCTCCTTTCCCCCAACAGCTCCCGCCATCCCTTGCCATTCCTTTCTTTGCGGGCAGACTCTGGCAAAGTGACCTGGCTGCTGGCAGAGATAACATTTCTTGGTGCTCTTCCCCTCCTTCTTCCGCCCTTCACTGGGATTTGAAACTGCGCGCGCGCGCGCGCTGTTCCAATTTCCATCGGCTCTCCTGGCGGGAAATTTGGCTCCAGAATCTCTGGAATGCGGAAATCCCTCCAACGCTCTCCTTTCCCTTCCCGCTTCTCCAAGGCTCTCGCCTCCTGGCGCGCTCCAATGGTCAGCGCTGATTTGGTCAGCTGGTCCATAGACTCCGCCCTGGGCGCCCGGGAAAGTTCGTCTTTCACCGCCGAAGAAAGCCCCTCTTCGAACAGCATTTGAATGGGTTCCGCCGATAGGTCCCACCCCAATTTATGTATCAGCATGGTAAACTCAGTCCAGTACTCACGAACCGATCGGCTCCCCTGTTTACAAGCCATCAACTGTCTGCGCACCACTCCCTGCTCAATTTCGCTGGAAAACATCAGGTCCATGGCGCGAAAAAACTTCCTCGTGTCCTTCAGGATTTCATTATTCCCTGCCATCAGGGGTCTAACCCAGTCTCTCGCCCCCCCTTCGAGATGGCCAACCACAAACGCCACTCGCGATTCCTCGTCGGGAAAGTCGTCAAACTGCAGATTGAGAGCATACTGCATCTCTGCCCTAAAGGCTTGATAGTTCCTGGGGTCCCCCCCAAACTTCTGCACCAATCCTGGCATCTTTCTTGCTAGTGGGGCGCCTTTTGCCTTTTCTGCATCCTGCGCCCTCCTTTCCTCTAGCCTCGCCGTTTGCAGCGCTAGCTGGACCTCCAACACCCTGTACCTTTCTTCCAGGCTTGGACCCTCTCCAGCTCCTCCTGCTCCTCCGGTTCCGGCTGGGTTGCTCATGATGCCTCTCTGCACAAGCTGCTTTCAGGGACTGTCTGATTGCTGTGATGGGATGATGAGCTGCTTGTGCATAAAGTCCTAGTCCCTCAGAGTTTGGCTAAATCCACAAACCTCTGCCTGTGACGGAGCTCCTTAAGCATGGCTCCGTCAGTCGCTCGTAGAATCAGACAGTGGGCGTTTACGGAACTTCTTTCAGCATAAAAGTTCCTTAACGGAAACGCGTCTTCTGGACTCTCGGCGTGACAGTTTCCGGCGAGGAGTGAGTGTCCCTATAGGAGGTCCTGAAACCTCCCCACTATTTTCGCTGGAAGTGTCTCTGAGCCCTCCCTCCGACTCACTTTCCCTTGGAGCTCCACCTCTCCCCCTGCTGGTTCCCTCCTCAGCTGATAAGTCTCTCTCAGCCTCTGTGAGCCCTTTCACCTCCTGTTTCTCCGATGGCAGTTCCCTGACAGTAACAAATCACCTATATGATGGCAGATCCGCATCCAAATGGCTCGGACTTTCTCCAGGTCACTGTGGGCTTTTTTGAGCAAGACGCTCACCAGGTTTTCCACGCTATCCTTGACATTCACCTGTTTCACAAAAGGTAAATAGATTTGGTAGCAGTTAGACTGGGTCAGTGTCAGGATGCACTGGTGGACTGGATGAGGGACAATAAACTGCATTTGAATCCTGGGGCGATGGAGTAGCTTGGTGGGTGGTTCTCATGTTCCAGAAATTGACAGGTTTCCTGTTCTGGATGTGGTTGCACTCCCCCTGAGGGAGCCAGGGCATAGTTGGGGGCACTCCTGGAAGAATAATAATAATAATAATTTAAAAAATAAAAATTTATACCCCGTCCGTCTGGCTGGGTTTCCCCAGCCATTCTGGGCGGCTCCCAACAGAATATGAAGAATAATAATAATTAAAAAATAAAACATCAAACATTTAAAACTTCCCTAAACAAGGTTGCCTTCAGATGTCTTCTAAAGGTCAGGTGCGTATTTCCTTGACATCTGATGGGTGGGCATTCCACAGGGTGGGCACCACCACTGAGAAGACCCTCTGCCTGGTTCCCTGTAGCTTTACTTTTCGCAGTGAGGGAACCGCCAGAAGGCCCTCGGAGCTGGACCTCAGTGTCTGGACTGAAGGATGGGAGTAGAGACGCTCCATCAGGTATACTGGGCCAGGGCCCTTTAGGGCTTGAAAGGTCAGCACCAACACTTTGAATTGTGCTCGGAAACGTACTGGGAACCAATGTAGGTCCTTCAGGACCGGCGTTATGTGGTCCCGGCAGCCACTCCCAGTCACCAGTCTAGCTGCCGCATTCTGGATTAGTTGTAGTTTCCGGGTCACCTTCAAAGGTAGCCCCACATAGAGCACATTGCAGTAGTCCAAGCAGGAGATAACCAGAGCATGCACCACTCTGGCGAGACAGTCTACATCTTTGTCACTAGACAGCCCAAGTTTCTTACAGTGGTACCTCGGGTGAAGAACTTAATTTGTTCTGGAGGTCTGTTCTTACCCTGAAACTGTTCTTAACCTGAGGTACCACGTTAGCTAATGGAGTCTCCCGCCGCCGCGCGATTTCTGTTCTCATCCTGAAGCAAAGTTCTTAACCCGAGGTACTATTTCTGGGTTAGCGGAGTCCGTAACCTGAAGCGTCTGTAACCTGAAGCGTCTGTAACCCGAGGTACCACTGTATCTGGCTAGGAGTGCCTTTTACCAGCTTCATCTGGTTCGCCAACTACGGCTGTTCCTGGCTAGGGATAGCCTGGCCACTGTAGTCCATGCTAGATTACTGCAATGTGCTCCAACTGGGGCTGCCCTTGCTTTGGAAGCTCCTGCTGGTGCAGAATGCCACGGCCAGATGGGAGCTTGTGGTGGAGACCATGTGACGCCATTGTTAAAACAGCATCTACTAATTTACAAAGCCTTGAGCAACTTCAGGACAGCTCTGTCAGAAGAGCATGAGCAAAAGGGATTCCGCCCCGCCCCGCCCCGCCCCGCCCCCCCCCAGCATAACATAGGGCGGGGTGAGGAGATACCTGGCTGAAACATCGGCTTGCAGGTTGACTGGGTAAAGAAATTAGCATTTGGAGCTGAATGTTGGCAGAAGCTGAACGGAAGCAGAATCCCTTTTGGAGGAAAGCACTTAACCCTGTCTACAGACAGGAAAATAAGAGACCTAATATTTGTTATTGGAAATATATGTGTGATAGGAAAGATTCTAGATCTGTCTGGCTAAGGTGGAGATGCAATAAGCATATGTTTGGTCTTGCAACTCAAACAAAGTGTGCTCCCGTTATGTATGGCATCATGGAGGAGGAAGGGGAGGAGGAAGGAGGTGAGATCAGCAACTCTGTGATTGTCAGTGTAACATTGAGGGCTTATCCACACTTACATTTCCTCTGCTCCTTCCAGGTATGGTCTGTGCTTTATAGCTCTGTGAGCGCTCTTTTTTTTGCCCCAGAACATTCCCCTAAAAACCCACTCTTTGGTGCTAATTCAGAGCAAATGTCAATCGGCAGAAAACCCAAACTGACATTTGTGCAAGTTTAACCTGGTCAGCCTTTACAATACAATGTCCCAGAAGGCCTTTGCAACTCAGCTCTCTCCCAAGCCTCACCCGGGCAAGCACAGCTCCACTGCCAGGATGAGGACTCTGTGGGATGATGGAAATTGCAATCTATGCTTTCATGTGCATCTTGTCTCATCCCAACAGTAGCAATTTTGTAGGCTTTCCAGGAGAAGGAGGAAGATCATAGAATCATAGAATCATAGAGTTGGAAGAGACCACAAGGGCCATTGAGTCCAACCCCCTGCCAAGATCAATGGCGCTTAAGAAAAAAGATCTGTACAGTAAATATAACTTCTTTGTTATGGCTATATGTGGCTATATATTAGGTGTGGGGAACGTTTGGCCCTCCAGATGTTGTTGGGCTACAATTGCCAACAGCCTCAGCAAGCATGGCCAGTCGCGAGGAATGATGTGAGTTGTATATCATAGTAGTAGAGAAAGCAATTTTCATGAGAGCCCGTCCACACCTCTTGAGATGTTCTGGGAACAAGGCTTGCATGGTAAAAATTAGATGCACCTTACATTTAACGTTAGGGCCGGCCCTAACGTTAGGTAGTTGAGAGGGTGTCAGGGAACTGCCATCGGAGGAGCAGGAGGTGAAAGGGCTCACAGAGGGTGAGAGAGACCATTCAGCTGAGGAGGGAACCAGCAGGGGGAGAAGGGGAGTTCCAAGGGAAAGTGAGTCGGAGGGAGGGCTCAGAGACACTTCCAGCGAAAATAGTGGGGAGGTTTCTTTTTTTTTTTTAAATATATTTTATTAGTTTTTCCATACAATCATTTCACATTAACAAATTGTAATACATTTCCAATTTTTTGACTTCCTTCAGCTTCTCTGAGAATCATTCGAATTCTAATTTTTTTATACACATTTCCCAATTTCTATATTACCTTTATGCTTACCCCCATCTTATATTCTGCTTTTTTGCAATATTTCTTAATCTATTACAGAGCTTCTTTAAATGCCACTAACGTTATTTCGTTATCACTTATACATTCCCAATAATCTGCTAATTTTTTCCAATCCTCGATGAAACTTTGATCTCGCTGATATCTAATCTTCCCTGTCAGTTTATCAAGTTCTGCATAGTCCATCAGCTTTGTTCTCCATTCCTCCAACGTTGGTATTTGTTCTTGTTTCCAATTCTGGGCCAATAATATTCTTGCCGCTGTCACTGCATACAGGAAAATTTTGTAGTCCTTTCTATTTATTTCATTTCCCATTATTCCTAAAAGAAAAGCCTCTGGTTTTTTAACAAATGTATATTTCAACATTTTTTTCAACTCGTTATATATCATCTCCCAGAAGCTTTTCACTTTCTTACATTCCCACCACATATGAAAAAATGTACCGTCCTTTTCTTTACATTTCCAACATTTCTTACCTGTTTTGTACATTTTTGCTAATTTTACTGGTGTAATGTACCATCTATATATCATTTTCATAACATTTTCCTTTAATGCAGTGCATGCAGTAAATTTAATACCATCCTTCCAAAGTTTTATCCAATCATCAAATTGTATATTATGTCCAATATCCTGGCCCATTTTATCATAACTGATTTAACTTCTTCATCTTTTGTATGCCATTCCAACAATATTTTGTACATTTTGGATAAATTTTTATGTTCATTATTTATTATTTCTATTTGAAATCTAGAATCTTTTTCTATATATCCGTATTCTTTGAGGTCTTTCTTAAACATTTCATTTGTTTGAAAATAATGTAACCAATCATACATAAATTCTTTCACTTCTTCATAAGGTTTCATTTTCCATTTCCCCCCTTCTTTAATAATCAAATTTCCATATGTGATCCAATTCTTTCTCATATTAGTTTTTTTAACAGCCATAACCTCTAATGGCGACAGCCAGTGTGGAGTTTTTGTTTCCAGTAGGTTTTTATGCCTCTCCCATATTTCTATTAATGATCCTCTGAAGATGTGATTTCCAAAACCTCTATGGATTTTCTTCTTTCCAGCCCATAAGTACGCGTGCCATCCAAATCTATTGTCAAATCCTTCTAAGTCCAACAGTTCTGTATTTTCTAATTTTATCCATTCCTTTAACCAACAGAGACCTGAGGCTTCATAATACAGTTTCAAGTCTGGCAAGGCAAAGCCTCCTCTTTCTTTTGCATCAGTTAATAACTTAAATTGAATTCTTGGCTTCTTTCCTTGCCAGATATATCTTGAGATTATTCTTTGCCAATCTTTAAAAACCCCAGTCCCCTTGATTATCGGAATTGTTTGATATAGAAACAGTAGTTTTGGTAGCACGCACATCTTTATCGTTGATATCCTTCCCCAGAATGATAATTTCATTCGTCCCCACGTGTCCCATTCCACACTGGTATGTAATTATTCTGATATAAATCTATATTCTTGGGGGATAGTGGGGAGGTTTCAGGACCTCCCATAGGGACACCTACTCCTCGCTGTCACGCCGAGAGTCCAGAAGACGCGTTTCCGTTAAGGAGCTTTTATGCTGGAAGAAGTTCCGTAAACGCCCACTGTCCGATTCTACGAGCGACTGATGGAGCCATGCTTAAGGAGCTCCGTCACAGACAGAGGTTTGTGGACTTAGCCAAACTCTGAGGGACTAGGATTTTACGCACAAGCAGCTCACCATCCCATCACAGCAATCGGACAGTCCCTGAAAGCAGCTTGTGCAGAGAGGCATCATGAGCAACCCAGCCGGAGCCGGGGGAGCAGGAGGAGCTGGAGAGGGTCCAAGCCTGGAAGAAAGGTACAGGGTGTTGGAAGTCCAGCTAGCGCTGCAAACGGCGAGGCTAGAGGAAAGGAGGGCGCAGGATGCAGAAAAGGCAAAAGGCGCTACACTAGCAAGAAAGATGCCAGGATTGGTGCAGAAGTTTGGGGGGGACCCCAGGAACTATCAAGCCTTTAGGACAGAGATGCAGTATGCTCTCGAGCTGCAGTTTGACGACTTTCCCGACGAGGCATCGCGAGTGGCGTTTGTGATTGGCCATCTCGAAGGGGGGGGCGAGAGACTGGGTTAGACCCCTGATGGCAGGGAATAGTGAAATGCTGAAGGACACGAGGAAGTTTTTTCGCGCCATGGATTTGATGTTTTCCAGCGAGATTGAACAGGGACTGGTGCGCAGACAATTGATGGCTTGTAAACAGGGTAGCCGATCGGTTCGTGAGTACTGGACTGAGTTTACAATGTTGATACATAAATTGGGGTGGGACCTATCGGTGGAACCCATTCAAATGCTTTTTGAAGAGGGGCTTTCTTCGGCGGTGAAAGACGAACTTTCCCGGGCGCCCAGGGCGGAGTCTATGGACCAGCTGACCAAATCAGCGCTGACCATTGGAGCGCGCCAGGAGGCAAGAGCCTTGGAGAAGCGGGAGGGGAAAGGAGAGCGTTGGAGGGATTTCCGCATTCCAGAGATTCCAGAGCCAAATTTCCCGCCAGGAGAGCCGATGGAAGTTGGAACAGCGCGCGCGCGCGCAGTTTCAAATCCCAGTGAAGGGAGGAAGAAGGAGGGAAAGAGCACCAAGAAATGTTATCTCTGCCAGCAGCCAGGTCACTTTGCCAGAGTCTGCCCGCAAAGAAAGGAATGGCAAGGGATGGCGGGAGCTGTTGGGAGGAAGGAGGAGGGAGTCCAGGAGCCAGTAAAAGCCAACGCCTGGCTGCCACCGTCAGGGCACTGCAGCCAGGCCAAGGAGCAGTAAAAGTGCCCACTCCGGAACCTCCAAGACCAGCCCTGGTAATAGAGGTGTTGCTAGAGCTGGCAAACGGATACCCACTAAAGACAAAGGCGCTGTTGGACTCAGGCAGCTCCTGTAATTTTATGAGTAAGGAGTTTGCAGCTGAACACCAGATACAGATACTCCCTTTAAGCAACCCCCTGCAGGTGACCACGATCGATGGGAGGGAGCTGTTGGGAGGAGAAGTTAGCCTACAGACCGTCCCAATGGTTATGAGGGTGGCCAGGCACACCGAAAGGATAGCGTTCAATGTGGCCACCCTGGGAGGGGCTCCCGTTATTTTGGGAATGAGCTGGCTAGCGTTGCATGATCCGCTAGTGGGCTGGCATCAGAGAGTGGTTTCCTTTGGGTCAGCACATTGCCTGGAACACTGCAGAGAGGGAAAGGTGCCAGAAGGGGCAAAAGCCTTTCTAGCAGGGACGGAAGTGGCGGACAAAGGGAAGGTGCCCAAACAATACGCTGACCTGAGCAAGGTCTTCAGCGAAAGGGAAGCAGATAAACTACCACCGCATAGAGCCTTTGACTGCCAAATTAACCTGGTCCCTGGGGCCCAGCTCCCCGTGGGCAAGCTGTACGCCATGTCAGACAGGGAAATGCAGGAGTTAAGGGAGTTTATTGATAAAAACCTGAAGAGGGGCTTCATCAGAGAGTCCAGAGCGGTGGGGGGGAGCCCAGTGTTTTTTGTGGACAAAAAAAACACGGATAAACCCAGGCTTGTAGTGGACTTTAGAGCCTTAAATGCAGTGTCAGAACCAGTGGCTTTCCCCATGCCCAGAATTGATGACATTTTGACCAGGGTGAGGAAGGGAAAGATATTCACGAAACTGGACCTGAGAGGGGCATACAACCTGATACGAATAAGGAAAGGGGATGAATGGAAAACCACCATGTTCACCCCTTTGGGGGCTTTTGAATATTTAGTTATGCCATTCGGATTACAATCAGGCTCCGCATGTTTTCAATCGCTCATGAACCATGTCCTGGGACCTCTGCTCTACAAGAATTGCGTGGCCTTCCTCGATGACGTGTTGATATATTCAGAGAATGAGGAGCAGCATGTAAAGGATGTCAGGGAAGTGCTGAGCCAACTGCAAGCAAACCAGCTGTGGGTGAAATTGGAGAAGTGTCAGTTTCACACCAAGGAGGTGGAATTCCTGGGGTACCGCTTATCAGACAAGGGATTAGCCATGGATCCAGGCAAGGTCCAGGCGGTGCTGGAATGGAAGACACCGAAAACGAAAAAGGATGTGTGTCAGCGCTGCCCAAGGTCCCAGCTCACACAAGACCAACGCTGCTTCTTGCTCAAGTTCAAAAGTCTTTATTGAAGTTCAGTCTCATTTCCAGACGTGCAGCGCGCAACGCTACATCTATCCGTCAGATCATAGAAGTCCCATCTGAATCTCCGCCCCCCTGACACCAGCTTAAGATTCTAGCTTTACTCCACCTCTTCCTCTGTTCCTTCTTTCTCTGGGTCCTTCTGCTAGTCGGAGTCTCTGCCCTCCGAGATTCTTCTGACGCTGATTCTCCCGACTCCTCCTCCCCCCTCTTTCGGGCTTTAGGACCTGGCTCCCAATCCGGGTTTTCTGCTGTCCCGCGCTCCTCCACATTTGAACTTGGCGCGCGCGCGCAGCCTCCCACTTTCCTTCTGACCGTTACACTTGTGTCACTGCTCCCCCTTTCGGGGAGGCTAGCTGGACCTGCCCTTCCCTCCGTCTCCCCACTCCCCGATGGAGGAGACGCTGGTCCTGACTCCCATGCCTCTTCTCCCCCACTGTGCTCTGGTGGGGGAACTGGCCCTACTTCTCCGCTACTCCTTTGGGACTCCCCTCTGGTTCCCTGTTTATGGATCGTCCCCTCTGGGATTCGCCTCGCCCTTACCATAGGCGCCCCCTCCTGGGAATCTTCTGATTCGCTGGAGAAGCTCATGGAATCTCTCGGTCCACTGTCATATTCCCCTACGCTCCCCTCTGATTCCTCTCCTCCGCTCTCTATTTGCTCTCTCCCCTGCTCTTCTGCTCCTGAGCCTCTGACATCCATCCCCCCCTCGAAGCCCCCCCTTCCCCCCTCCCCCTCTTCGGGTGTGGGTTCCAGGTGCTCCAGCGCTGGGGGTGTGAGTGCTGGCTTCCGTTCTCTCTCCCTGGTGTGCAACCGTCCGGCGGGATCAGGCCCCCCCACGATGGGTTCGTCGACGTCGACTTCCTCTGCTTCCATTTCTCTGCTGTCGTGCTCAAAACCAAGATCCTCCCCCCACACGTCCATGTCCTCCTCTCCCCCCGGTCCCTCGGGTGAGGCTGTGTGCAAGGGCCCCCTCAGTAGTTCCCTGCTCCACCCCACTTCTGGTTGAGTGTCCCACCAATAGGAGCGGTCCGTGGCAAACCCCGAGAGCGACCCCTCCGGGGAGCTCATCCCCGGCGTCGGCTCCTCATCTGAGGAGAAACCTTGGAACGTGCTGGCTGACAGTGTGGGTGTGAAAAGCCAGTCGTCAAAATACTCCGCCGGCATGGGTCTGTGTGGGAAGATCGAATGGAACTCGTCTTTGAGATAGTGCTCCTCCACGGCGTAGCACGGCACCCACTCGTTGGCGCTGGCCGGAGTACCCTCCCTGGCGAGGAGATATTCAACTCCCTCTTCCCCCCATCTGGAGTCCAAAATCTCTGTGACCTCGTTGAGTGGCGTCGCCCTCTGTGGTCCCTCCCCTGCTGGCGATGGGCTACGTGGAGCTGGTGCGGTCCCTGGCGCCTGAAACCTGTGGGGCGCCTTGTAAGGCGTGAGCACTGACCTGTGAAAGACTGGGTGCATTCTGGAGCCCTCCGGGAGTGTCAACCGGTAGGCCACTGGATTGATTTGTGCCGCGACCTGGTAAGGTCCCAGCTGCTTGTGTCCTAGCTTCCTCTTAGCTAGCGTTCTGGCCGGCACTGCCTGAGCTGCTAACCAGACCCAGTCCCCTACCTGTATGTCTTCCCCAACCCTCCTGTGCCTGTCTGCCTGCATCTTGTAGGCGTGTTTCGCGAGTTCCAAGTGCCTTCGGAGTTGCTCATGGACCTCCTGTAACTCTGCGGCTAAGTGCTCTGCCCCCCGTGGCTCCCCCTCTGCCTCGGTCTCCAACCCCGGGAAGGTTCTGGGGTGGCGCCCATTGTTGGCGAAGAACGGTGTCACCCCTGTAGACCCGTGCTTCGTGTTGTTGTAGGCAAACTCGGCTAGCGGTAGGTAGTCCACCCAGGTCGAGGGCTGTTGATTGGCGTAGCATCGCAGGTACTGCTGCATGATGGCGTTGACCCTCTCCGCTTGTCCGTTGGTCTGCGGGTGTCGTGCCGACGCTAAGTTGATCTTGACGTTCAGGATGCCCAGCAGCTTCTGCCAAAAGTTCGAGATGAATTGGCGGCCCCGGTCGGACAGGATGGACCGCGGCAGGCCGTGAGCTTTGAACACGTGGTCTATGAACAGCTTGGCGGTCTGTTCCGCTGTGGCCACCTTCGCGCACGGAATGAAATGCGCCATTTTGGTGAAGAGGTCTACGACCACGAGTACTGCTGTTTTGCCGCGCGAACTGGGCAGATCTGTAACAAAGTCCAGGGCCACTTTCTCCCATGGTTCGAGCGGCGTCTGCAGCGGTTCCAGCAGACCCGCCGGCTTCCTGTGTACTGGCTTGGCCCTTTGGCAGGTGTCACACCTGGAAACGTAATCCGCAACTTCTCCCCGCACCTTGGGCCACCAAAAGTCCCTGGTGACTAATTCCGCCGTCTTGTCCTTGCCGAAGTGCCCAGCGCTGGGCGCGTCGTGCAGCTGCTGCAAGACTCTCGCGCGAAGGTCTTCTCCCGGTACGTAGAGAGCCCCTTTGCGGAGGAGTAGTCCGTCGCGTATCTGGAACTCGTCGTCCCTCGCTGTGCCGTTTCGCACCTCCTCCATCTTGGTTTGCGCAAACGAATCCGCCTGTAGCGCACGACGGACTGCGTCCAGGTCCACTGCGGCTGAAGCGCACGCCCACACCTCTGGTGCGAAAATGTGTTTGGCCGCTGCCGGTGCCGCTTCCTCGAGATACTGCGGCTTCCTGGATAGCGCATCCGCCATGACGTTGTTGTCTCCCGGGATGTATTCTATCCGGAAATCGAAATCTGCAAAGAACTCCGCCCAGCGGATGTGTCTCTGGTTCAGGAATTTCGCCGTGCGCCAGTACTCCAGGTTCTTGTGGTCCGTGCGAACCTGCACCGTGTGTCTGGCTCCGACGAGGAAGTGCCGCCACGCCTTGAAAGCTGCATGAATGGCCAGCAACTCCCTGTCCCAGATGGTGTAGTTCTGCTCCGACGTGCTGAGCTTCCTGGAGTAGAATGCGCACGGTCTCCAGTCCCCTTGCGGATCTTGCTGCAACAGGACCGCCCCCACCGCTCTGTCCGAGGCGTCCGTTTCAACCCTCATCGGTTTGCTGGGGTTTACGTGTAGCAGCTGTTCTTCGGACGCGAAGAGACGCTTGAGCCTCCGAAAGGACTGCTCCGCCTGGTCCGTCCAGGTGAACTTCTTCTTCTTGGAGCTGAGGGTGTCCGTGATGGCCGCTGTCTCCTTCGCGAACCCCTTGATGAACTTGCGATAAAAGTTGGCGAAACCGACGAACTTCTGGACCTCCTTCCGGTTGCGCGGGCTCTTCCAGTCCAACACTGAGCGGACCTTGGCGCTGTCCATGGCAAGTCCCTTGTCGGACAGCGTGTAGCCCAGGAAATCCACCTCTGTCGTGTCGAACTGGCACTTCTCCAGTTTGGCGTAAAGTCTGTGCTCCCGTAGTCTCTGCAGGACCTCCTTGACGTCCTCCTCGTGCGCCTCCTGCGAGTCCGAAAAGATCAGGATATCATCTAAAAAGCAGACGCACTTCTTGTAGAGGAGTCCCGCTAGCACGTGGTGCATGAAAGCTTGGAAACAATGGGAGCCATTTTGGAGACCAAACGGCATGACTCTGTATTCATAGGTTCCTAAAGGCGTAAACATGGCTGTCTTCCACTCGTCGCCCTCCCGCATGCGTATAAGGTTGTAGGCCCCTCGTAAATCCAACTTGGTGAAGATCCGTCCCTTCCTCACCGTCGCGAGCAGGTCGTCAATTTTGGGCATGGGGAATGCTGTGGGCTTTGTCCTGGAATTGATGATTCTATAATCCACTATGAGCCTCCGTTCGGGCGTGTCTCTCTTCTTCACGAAAAACACGGGACTGCCCCCCACTGCTTTGGATTCCCGGATGAATCCCCGCTTCAAATTGCGATCTATGAACTCCCTGAGTTCTTGCATTTCGTCTTCAGACATGGAGTACAGTTTCCCAGTTGGCAGCGTCGCCCCTGGCAGGAGGTCAATCTTGCAGTCGTAGGGTCTGTGGGGAGGCAGCTTGTCTGCTTCCTTCTCGCAGAAGACTTCCAAAAAGTCCTTGTACTTGTTGGGCACCGCTTGCACCACGCCTAGGTGTAGCTGCGGTGCATCCTCTTGCCCCTCTCCTTCCTGGCAGGTCTGGATGCAGTGCGCTGCGCAGTAGGAAGAGCAGAAGGTCAATTGCCGCTGGTACCACGCTAATGCCGGGCTGTGCCTATCCAGCCAACTCATGCCCAACACTATGGGCGTGTCCGACAGGTGGGTGACGTTGAAACTGATGACTTCGCGGTGGTTTCCAACTTGCATCACCAGAGGCGGTGTTTGCTGTACCACCTCTCCTCCCAGTATCTTCCTGCCATCTACCGTGACAACATTTAGGGGCATCGTGGCTGGCAGGAGTGCTATGCGATGCTGCTTGACGAAGTCCAACCCTACAAAGTCTGCGTTGCTACCAGAGTCAATGGTAATAGGGACCTCCAGGGTGAGCCCATCGGGCAGCTGGAGCGATGCAGTGAGTTGCACCACTGGTTTGGGTGGGAGGGGGTCTGTGGGCTGCAAAATCTCTGGGGACTGTTTCACTGACTCGCCTGGTTGAGCCCCAGAGCCTCCATCTCCAACCAGGCGTCGCCTTTTCCCTGCTGCTCAACTCCCTGCTGAATTCCTCCTTTAACAGTTGCTGAGGCTGCAGTGTGCTTCTGGAGCCTCTGGGGACACTCTTTCGCCATGTGCTGTGCACTGTCGCAGATGTAACACTTCCTGCTCCCTCTAGGAGCCTTCGCCTTGACTGCTCCTGGTGTCTGGGCTCTGCTTGCTGTCTGAGCCCTTGCACCTCCGATTTCCATTGGCTCCTCTCCACTTATGAGAGGAGGCGTGGACTGAGCGCGCTCTGTCTCTCTGGGTAGGAAGGGAGTCGTTCTAACTGACGTGTTTGCTCTTCGCCCCTCCTCCCTGCTCCACGGGCGTTCTTCCAGGCGCACCCCAATTGCAAGCGCCCTTTGGACTACTTCTGTTGTATTTTGGGGTCTCTCCCCCCTCGCCAGTTCATCTTTAACGGCTCCATTCAGCCCCTCCCAGAACAGATCCCTGACGGCAGCTGAGTCCTTCTGCCAGCCCAGCACATTTACTAACCCAAAAAAGCGGGAATGATACTGGCGCACCGTCGCTCTCCCTTGTCGCAATCCATGCATTTCCCTTCTAGCGACATCCACATCCACCGTTGATTTAAAGCAAGCGTCCATGGCTCCAATAAAAGCGCTTGAATCTTTGAGGGCGGGGTCATTTTCGCGTAGCAAAGTTCGCAGCCACGACTTAGCTTCCCCATGCAGATGAGTGATTATGAAACCCACTTTCTCCTCCTCATCTCTAAAATCTTTCCGAAGCAAATTGAGCGCGAAGACTACTTCTGCTCTGAAGTTAGGGTACTGCTGCAGGTTCCCGTCAAAATGGGTCACAAGGCTTGCCCCCCTTTTCCCGAGGCTAACTCCCTCCGGCTTGGCTCCCAGCTGCCCCTCCTTTCCCCATTTGTCCCACCTGGCTTGCAGATCCTGGCAGAGCGCAGCTGTGTCTTCTTCTTTTTTCCTAGACGCAGCTAATTCTGCGTAGAGCGCTGACACCGCTTCCTGCAATTGCTTGACTTTTTCCTCAGTCGTCATCTTTGCCTATCTCCGTGAGCTCGCAGAGTTTATTTGAGATGGGACTTACTGTCAGCGCTGCCCAAGGTCCCAGCTCACACAAGACCAACGCTGCTTCTTGCTCAAGTTCAAAAGTCTTTATTGAAGTTCAGTCTCATTTCCAGACGTGCAGCGCGCAACGCTACATCTATCCGTCAGATCATAGAAGTCCCATCTGAATCTCCGCCCCCCTGACACCAGCTTAAGATTCTAGCTTTACTCCACCTCTTCCTCTGTTCCTTCTTTCTCTGGGTCCTTCTGCTAGTCGGAGTCTCTGCCCTCCGAGATTCTTCTGACGCTGATTCTCCCGACTCCTCCTCCCCCCTCTTTCGGGCTTTAGGACCTGGCTCCCAATCCGGGTTTTCTGCTGTCCCGCGCTCCTCCACATTTGAACTTGGCGCGCGCGCGCAGCCTCCCACTTTCCTTCTGACCGTTACACTTGTGTCACTGCTCCCCCTTTCGGGGAGGCTAGCTGGACCTGCCCTTCCCTCCGTCTCCCCACTCCCCGATGGAGGAGACGCTGGTCCTGACTCCCATGCCTCTTCTCCCCCACTGTGCTCTGGTGGGGGAACTGGCCCTACTTCTCCGCTACTCCTTTGGGACTCCCCTCTGGTTCCCTGTTTATGGATCGTCCCCTCTGGGATTCGCCTCGCCCTTACCATAGGCGCCCCCTCCTGGGAATCTTCTGATTCGCTGGAGAAGCTCATGGAATCTCTCGGTCCACTGTCATATTCCCCTACGCTCCCCTCTGATTCCTCTCCTCCGCTCTCTATTTGCTCTCTCCCCTGCTCTTCTGCTCCTGAGCCTCTGACAATGTGCAAAGGTTCTTGGGGTTTGGGAACTTTTACCGTAAGTTCATCAAGAACTTTGCCCACTTAACGGCTCCCATCACGGACTGTCTCAGCAGCAAGAAGAAATTCGTTTGGACGGCGGAGGCGGAGCAAGCATTTGAGGAATTGAAAAGGGCATTCGCTTCGGAAGAACAGCTCCTCCATGTGGATTTACAAAAACCCATGAGAGTGGAAACTGATGCCTCAGACCGGGCGGTGGGGGCGGTGCTGCTTCAGCCAGGGAGCAATAAGTCGGAATGGAGACCGTGTGCCTTCTTTTCGCGTAAGCTGAACAAATCCGAGAGGAACTACACCGTATATGACCGAGAACTACTCGCCATTCACGAAGCGTTCCGGAGATGGAGACATTTACTAATTGGCGCACAGCATAAGGTGCAAGTGTGTACGGACCACAAGAATTTGGAGTATTGGAGAATGGCACGAGTGCTCAACCAACGACAAGTGAGGTGGGCCCAGGAGTTCTCCAAATTCCATTTTGAAATTTGCTATGTGCCAGGTCCAGAAAACATCAGAGCGGACGCTCTCTCACGCAAACCTGAATATTTGGAGGGGGAGGGAGCGCCTGAAGAGAGACATATTATCCCAGAGGACCGCTGGGTGTGTGGGGCGGCCTGGGTGGGGCAAAGGGAACTGGTAGAGGGAACGGTAAATGATGAATACGCCCAGAATAAGCTCAGAGGTTTAAGGAGAGAGGGAGAAGACCCCGGAGGTTTTGAAGAAAGAAACGGGGCATTGTATTACAAAGGGGCACTATATATACCCGAAGGGGAATTGAGGGGGAGAGTACTCAAACAGCTGCACGACAACCCCACAGCGGGGCATTTTGGGCAACACAAGACCATGTCGTTGGTGACCAGGGAGTTTTGGTGGCCCAAGGTGAGGGAGGATGTATGGGAGTATGTGAGAGGGTGTGACCAATGCCAGAGAGCCAAAGGAGAAAGGCGGGCGCCAGCGGGGTTATTAGAACCGTTACCCACACCAGAACGACCGTGGGAGGCGGTATCGATAGATTTTATGACTGATCTGCCTAAATCCCAGGGGAAAACCGCCATACTAGTCGTAGTAGACCTGTTAACTAAGATGGGTCACTTTGTAGCTTGCTCACATGCAGTCACGGCGGAAGAGACAGCGAAATTGTTTGTAGAACATATTTTTAGGCTGCATGGCGCCCCCTTGAGGGTGGTCTCCGACAGAGGGAAACAGTTCACGTCCAGGTTCTGGAGGAAACTTATGAGCTTGTTGCACGTAGAGGTCAACTTTTCGACTGCCAGGCACCCTGAGACCAATGGGCAGGCGGAGAGGGCAAACGGTATCCTCCAACAATACCTGAGGTGTTATGTCAATGACAGAGAGAACGATTGGGTCGAAAAGTTGGCGCTAGCGGAATTTGCTTACAATAATGCGGAGAATGTGTCCACCGGGATGAGCCCCTTTTTGGCTAATTATGGGTGCCACCCCAGGGCGTTTCCAGGGGGAGGAGGGGAGAGATGGAGTGTCCCGGCCGCCGAACATTTTGTAGAAGAAATGGAAGCGATCCATCGTCAACTCCAACTCAACTTAGAAAGGGCCAAAGAAGAATATAAGAGGCAGGCAGACAAGAGCAGAAGGGAAGGTGAAACCATTAGGGTGGGGAGTCAGGTCTGGCTATCAACCCAAGGGTTGCCGTTCAAGGGGGGTTGCAAGAAATTGAGACCCAAAAGATTGGGACCATTTGAGGTCATCCAACAGGTCAACCCAGTGGCTTTCAGACTCCGGTTACCGAACCACATGAAACTGCACCCAGTATTCCACAGGTCATTACTGTCACCATATAGGGGGGAAGGTGAAGGGGTATCCACACGGGGGCCAGTCTTAGAAGAAAGGGAAAGCAGCAACCATGTGGCGGAGATCATCGACTCCAGGTGGAAGGGTAATCAGGTGGAGTATTTGGTCGCGTGGGAAGGGGAACCGGAGTCGGAAAACACCTGGGTGACGGCAGAGGAGGTCAGTGACGAGATCTTGATCGAAACGTTCCACCAAAGGTTCCCCAGGAAACCTCAGCCAGTAGCGAGGTTCCGGAGGGAGTACTTTGGCACCACCGACGATGAGGAGGAACTGGAAGGATTCAGGGAATCGGAGTTGGAAGAAGGAACAGACTCCGATGAGGAGGAGTACTTGGAAACCGGAAACAGCAACAGGTGGAGGGAAGTGTTCGAAACTTCGGAAGATGAGGGAGGTTCTTTCAGGGGTTTTGCTCCCTCGCCTCCCGCAGAGGAGGGGAGGGAAGGGGGTGAAGGGGGCCCTGGAGGGGAGGTGGATGTCAGGGAACTGCCATCGGAGGAGCAGGAGGTGAAAGGGCTCACAGAGGGTGAGAGAGACCATTCAGCTGAGGAGGGAACCAGCAGGGGGAGAAGGGGAGTTCCAAGGGAAAGTGAGTCGGAGGGAGGGCTCAGAGACACTTCCAGCGAAAATAGTGGGGAGGTTTCAGGACCTCCCATAGGGACACCTACTCCTCGCCGGAAACTGTCACGCCGAGAGTCCAGAAGACGCGTTTCCGTTAAGGAGCTTTTATGCTGGAAGAAGTTCCGTAAACGCCCACTGTCCGATTCTACGAGCGACTGATGGAGCCATGCTTAAGGAGCTCCGTCACAGACAGAGGTTTGTGGACTTAGCCAAACTCTGAGGGACTAGGATTTTACGCACAAGCAGCTCACCATCCCATCACAGAGGGCCATCTCGGGCTTCAGATATTCCTGGGTGGGTGGAGGGAAGAGAAGACACATCCTCGCATACTATGCTGTTTGCCCTACGCCCACTAGGTTAGCCTGCTCTCCTCAGGTATGGTAAAGGATTCTATCCCATCACCACCATTTAGTTTTTTGCAAGTGGAATGGGGTTTCTATGTGTGTCATGTGGGCGGGTACATTTTGTCCATCACCTCAAGCAGCCCTGCTTGTGTCACTGTTACGCTGCAATTATATATATATATTTTTAATAAATTTTTATTGGTTTTCCAACATAAATTAAACACATTACAATTCACAATACATAGACAAACAAACATATAAACATGTATAATTTCATAACCTCTTTTTCATAAACCTTATTTCACCGACTTCCCCATGCCTCCCTTTTCTGCATCCCTATTTTAAAATTTTCTTCAGCAACCCCTCATTTCAGTTAACATTCCCTTTCTTTAATCCTTCTTCTCTTACCCAATCATTTACCGCTACAATTCTGTTTTACATTACCCATGACATTTTAGCACTCATTAATTTTATAACAGTTCTTAAGATAAACTTTGTATTTCTTCCAATCTTCTTCCACCGTCTCTTTTCCTTGGTCACGGATTCTGCCAGTCATCTCAGCCAGTCCCATGTAATCTATCACCTTCGTCTCCCCTTCTTCCAGCGTGGGTAGTTCTTGTGTCTTCCAATACTTTGCTAATAGAACTCTTGCTGCTGTTGTAGCATACATAAAAAACATCCTATCTTTCCTTGACACCAATTGGCCCACCATGCCCAGGAGAAAAGCCTCTGGTTTCTTATGAAAGGTACACTTAAGAACCTTCTTAATTTCATTATAGATCATTTCCCAGAAGACCTTAATCCTTGGGCACGTCCACCAAAGGTGGTAGAAAGTACCTTCAGTTTCATTGCATTTCCAGCATTTATTATTGGGCAAATGATAATTTTTTGCAAGCTTGACTGGGGTCATGTACCACCTATAAATCATTTTCATAATATTCTCTCTTAAGGCATTACATGCCGTAAACTTTATACCGGTGGTCCATAACTGTTCCCAGTCAGCAAACATGATGTCATGACCAATGTCTTGTGCCCATTTAATCATAGCTGATTTAACCGTTTCATCCTGTGTATTCCATTTCAACAGCAAGTTGTACATTCTTGACAAATTCTTAGTATTGGGTTCTAACAATTCTGTTTCTAATTTTGATCTCTCCACCTGAAAGCCAATTTTCCTGTCTTGTTTGAACACCTCATTTATCTGATAATAATGAAGCCAGTCTCTTACTTTAGACTTCAATCTCTCATAGCTCTGTAGTTTCACTTTTCCACCTTCTTGTTCTATAATTTCCCAATATTTTGGCCATTTAGATTCCATATTAAGTTTTTTCACTTCCTTAGCTTCCATTGGTGACAACCACCTAGGGGTTTTATTTTCCAACAGATCTTTATACCGAATCCAAACATTGTATAGTGCTTTCCTAACAATATGGTTTTTGAAACCTTTGTGAGTTTTTACCTTGTCATACCATATATATGCATGCCAACCAAACCTGTTGTTAAACCCTTCCAAATCCAAAATGTCTGTGTTCTCAAGAAGTAGCCAATTTTTCAGCCAGCAAAAAGCCGCTGATTCATAATACAATTTTAAGTCTGGCAGGGCAAACCCCCCTCTTTCTTTTGCATCAGTTAGTATCTTAAATTTTATTCTGGGCTTTTTGCCCTGCCAAACAAATCTAGATATGTCTTTCTGCCACCTCTTGAAACAGTCCATTTTATCCACAATCTGCAATGTTTGAAACAAAAACAACATTCTCGGCAAAACATTCATCTTAATAACAGCAATTCGGCCTAACAAGGAAAGTCTCAAATTTGACCATATTTCTAAGTCTTTCTTAACTTCCGTCCAACATTTCTCATAATTGTCTTTAAATAAGTTCACATTCTTAGATGTCAAATTAATCCCCAGGTATTTCACTTTCTTTGCTACCATTAATCCCGTTTCACTATGAAACCTCTCTCTTTCAGCAACTGTTAGGTTTTTCTCCAGTACTTTCGTCTTCTGTTTATTCAACTTAAAACCTGCTACTTGACCAAATACTTGTATTAGCTCTAAAACTCTTTTCGTACTAGTGTCTGGCTCTTGTAGAGTCAATACTAGGTCATCTGCAAACGCTCTCAATTTATATTGTTTAGCTCCGACCTGAATCCCTTTGATCAGCTGGTCCTCTCTGATCATGTTTAATAAAACCTCCAAGACAGATATAAAAAGTAATGGGGATATTGGGCACCCCTGTCGTGTCCCTTTTTCAATAGCAAATTCTTCAGTAACCACATTATTTACAATTAATTTTGCTTTTTGTTCAGAATAAATTGCACCTATACCATTCTCAAAACCTTGGCCTACCCCCATCCCTTTAAGATTCTTTTTCATAAAACTCCAAGAGATATTGTCAAAGGCTTTCTCCGCGTCCACAAATATTAATACTGCCTTAGTATTAATATTGGCTTCTAATAATTCCATAATATCTATTATGTTTCTCACATTATCAGATAAATGTCTTCCTGGAAGAAAGCCAGCCTGGTTTTTGTGAATCTCTCCCACCAAAACTCTCTTAAATCTTTTTGCCAAAATGTCTGCAAAAATTTTGTAATCCACATTAAGTAATGATATAGGGCGGTAGTTCTTAATCTGGTTCTTCTCAGTCTCAGATTTTGGTATAAGTGTAATATACGCTTCTTTCCACGATTCGGGTGCCTTCTTCCCCTCTAAAATTTCGTTACAGACTTCCTTCAGCGGTTGTACCAGCCATTCTTTCAAAGCTTTGTAGTATCTGGAAGTCAGTCCATCTGGTCCTGGAGATTTTCCCAATTGCATATTTTGAATGGCTCCCTCTATTTCTTGCTCAGTTATTTTCTGGTTCAAAATCACTTTACTTTGTTCCGAGATTTTTTGTAATCCATGTTTTTTAAGAAATTCTTCTATCTCTTTTTCATTCACCGGCCCTTGTGCGTAAAGTCTTCTGAAATAACTCTGAAAACAGTTTCTAATCTCATTTGGTCTGTAAATATTCTTTCCTTCAACCTCTAAGCTTGTAACCATATTTAGTTTTTGTCTCTTCTTCAATTGCCATGCCAGAAGTTTCCCACATTTATCTGCCGATTCAAATGTCCTTTGTCTCATTTGCTTTATTTTCCATTCTATCTCCTGATTCATCAGCTCCATGTACTGCCTCTGATAGAACTTAATTTCTCTCAAGATTTCATGGGACTTTGGCTTTGATCTCATTTTTTTTCCTCCTTCTTTTATTCTTTCCAAAATCTTATCCTTCTTCTCGTTCTGTCTCTTCCTTTTTATAGTGTTCTGCTGTATTAAAAATCCTCGCATAACGGCTTTACTTGCATCCCAAATTACTCTCTTCTCCACCTCTGTTCTCAGATTTATCTCAAAATAATCTTTCACAGTTTTCTGGGCCTTTTTGTACACCTCTTCATCTCTGAATAGGGAGTCATTCATCCTCCATCTGAAGGAGCCAGCTGTTGTTAAGTTCATCTCCATCTTTACGGCATTATGGTCGGAGCAGGTCTTTGGGCAGATTTCCACTTTCTTTATCTTTGATGCCATCCCACTAGTTACCCAAATTTGGTCAATTCTTGTCCAGGTCATTTTTGCTTCAGAAAAGAAAGTTCCCTCTCTCTCAAGAGGGTTCCTTGTTCTCCAAATATCCATCAAGTCCATATTATCTGTCATTTCAAAAAAAGTCTTTGGTAGTCTCCCATCCTTGGAAACCACCTGTCTTTGTGCTTTATCCATATTTGTAGAGACCACTCCATTCATATCTCCCATCATAATTACATTGTAATCCAAATAGTCCATTAATGTCTCATGCAATTTCTTGAAAAACTCTGACTTCCCTTCATTTGGAGCATAAATCCCTATTATCAATAGTTTTTCTCCTTGGACTTGTATTTCAATTGCCAAATAACTTCCTTGTTCATCTTTAAAAATTAACTTAGGGGCCAACTTTTCCTTTGCGTAGATCACCACTCCTCTTTTCTTCACTTTATCTGATGAAATAAATTCCTGTCCTAATCTTTTATTAATAAGTAATTTTCTATGTACCCTAGTCATGTGGGTTTCTTGCAGACAAATCAAGTCCAATTGTTCCCTTTTTAAAATATGAAAAACCTCACGCCTTTTTCTGGGAAGGTTCAGTCCATTACAATTCCAACTTAGAAATTGCAGAGCCATCTTGTTGTTTACTCAGTTGTTCCTCCAACTGCTCCAAGCAGTTGTTCTTCCTCTGTCGGTGCTTTGAGCCCAAATGTTAAATTCAAAATGTCTGTTACTTCCTTTGCTTTTGTAGTTTGTTCCACCACTTCCTTCAGGAGGTCCTCCTCGTTTCTCTCCAGAAATTGTTCTTTGTCTTGCACTGTTTTTATTTTAATTTTCTTTCCTTTGTAGCTAAAAGACAGACCTTGTGGAAACTCCCATCTAAATAATATATTGTTCTTTTTCAGCAGATTGACCAAGTCCTTGTAGTGAGCTCTCACCTCCAAAATGTATTTAGGAATATCTTTGTAAATCTGCACATAAGAATCTTCAATCTCCAAAGTTTTTTGAAATTGTAGGTTTAGTATTTTATCTCTTTCCTCTTTAGATCTTAAAGTTATCAGACAGTCCCTTGGGTTCTTTCTATTTTGTCTCCTGCCCAGTCTAAAAGCAGTTTTTATCTTGAATTCTTCCTCCTTCAAATTTACCTGCCAAAATTCCGAAAGCTCTTTTGTAAGGAAATCCACCAAATTATCTTTTTCGCTTTCCGGAACCAGTCTCAGTCTCAGATTCCTCTCCTTCCTCTGTAGTTCCAGTAAAGACAGGGCCGCCTCATGCTCATCCAGCTTTTTGCAAACTGGTACTAGCTTTTCCTGAGTAGTTTCTGCAGAAATTTTCGCTTCTTCAGCAATCTTTCGAGTTGTAGCATTTTCTTCAATTAATTTATTTATAGTCTCTGTATTAGATGTGACACTTTTGGTGTTCAAATCTAGTTTTGTTGACAGCTCTGTCAGCTGTTTGGAATTTTCTGTGCTCTGCTAAGTCAAAGCTTCTAAGGCTTCATTTATTTTAACTAATGCCTGTGTCACTGGATCCATAGATATAGCTGTCACTTTTTCCTGCCCAGCTGCACCTGCTGGAACTGAGCCTGATATTGAGCCCCTTTTCTTTTGTGCAATTTTACTTTTAGCGCTTGTTGTTATCTCTTCTACTGGGCCACTCATGTCCCAAGGTCGTTCCCACAGGAATTGCTTTTGAATGGAAAACTCCACTGACCTGTTCTTTACAATCTGCTTTGTAACTGTTTCCCCACAGCCCTCTAGAGGGAGCAGTCCAAAGTCCAAAATACAAAGAAACAAGATGTCCCCACAAAGGAGAAAGTTAGCAACAAATCTTCAAATATATTTCCAATGATGAAACTGTCAGTTAGTAACTTCAATACAGTCCCAACTTTGTAGCAGATAGGCAAAGCCCCAACTTTGTAACAAGTCTCAAATGACAGTTCTCAATCCCGGTGGCTTACTTAGGCAGTCCTTTCCAAGGAATTAAAACGGCAGAAAATTTTCCCTTCTTTACTTCTTTCATGCAGGTTAAACAGGTTAAATAATAATAATAATAATAATAATAATAATAATAATAATAATAATAATAATAATAATTTATTATTTATACCCCGCCCATCTGGCTGGGCCTCCCCAGCCACTCTGGGCGGCTTCCATAAAAACCAAAAATACAGTAAAATATCACACGTTAAAAACTTCCCTGAACAGGGCTGCCTTAAGATGTCTTCTGAATGTCAGGTAGTTGTTTATCTCTTTGACATCTGCTGGAAGGGCGTTCCACAGGGCGGGCGCCACTACCGAGAAGGCCCTCTGCCTGGTTCCCTGTAGCTTTGCTTCTCGCAATGAGGGAACCGCCAGAAGGCCCTCGGCGCTGGACCTCAGCGTCCGGGCAGAATGATGGGGGTGGAGACGCTCCTTCAGGTATACTGGACCGAGGCCGTTTAGGGCTTTAAAGGTCAGCACCAACACTTTGAATCGTGCTCGGAAACGTACTGGGAGCCAATGTAGGTCTTTCAAGACCGGTGTTATATGGTCTCGGCGGCCGCTCCCAGTCACCAGTCTAGCTGCCGCGTTCTGGATTAGTTGTAGTTTCCGGGTCACCTTCAAAGGTAGCCCCACATAGAGCGCATTGCAGTAGTCCAAGCGGGAGATAACCAGAGCATGCACCACTCTGGCGAGACAGTCCGCAGGCAGATAGGGTCTCAGCCTACGTACCAGATGGAGCTGGTAAACAGCTGCCCTGGACACAGATTTGACCTGTGCCTCCATGGACAGCTGTGAGTCCAAAATGACTCCCAGGCTGCGCACCTGGTCCTTCAGGGGCACAGTTACCCCATTCAGGACCAGGGAATCCTCCACACCTGCCCGCCTCCTGTCCCCCAAAAACAGTACTTCTGTCTTGTCAGGATTCAACCTCAATCTGTTAGCCGCCATCCATCCTCCAACCGCCTCCAGACACTCACACAGGACCTTCACCGCCCTCACTGGTTCTGATTTAAAAGAGAGGTAGAGCTGGGTATCATCCGCATACTGATGAACACCCAGCCCAAACCTCCTGATGATCTCTCCCAGTGGCTGCATGTAAATGTTGAAAAGCATGGGGGAGAGGACAGAACCCTGAGGCACCCCACAAGTGAGAGCCCAGGGGTCTGAACACTCATCCCCCACCACCACTTTCTGAACACGGCCCAGGAGGAAGGAGCGGAACCACTGTATGACAGTGCCCCCAGCTCCCAGCCCCTCAAGACGGTCCAGAAGGATGTTATGGTCGATGGTATCAAACGCCGCTGAGAGATCCAGCAGAACTAGGAAACAGCTCTCACCTTTGTCCCTAGCCCGCCGGAGATCATCAACCAGTGCGACCAAGGCAGTTTCAGTCCCATGATGAGGCCTGAATCCCGACTGGAAGGGATCCAAATGGTCCGCTTCTTCCAGGCGTGCCTGGAGTTGTTCGGCAACCGCTCGCTCAATCACCTTGCCCAAGAATGGAAGATTTGAGACTGGGCGATAGTTGGCCATCGTGGCCGCATCTAAAGATGGTTTTTTAAGAAGCGGTTTAATAACCGCCTCTTTCAGCGGGTCTGGGAAGGCTCCCTCACGGAGGGAAGCATTCACCACCCCACGAAGCCCATCGCCCAGTCCTTCCCGGCTAGCTTTTATAAGCCAGGATGGGCAAGGATCCAGGAGACAGGTGGTTGGTTTCACTCGTCCAAGCAGCCTGTCCACATCCTCGGAGGTAACAGATTGGAATTGATCCCACTCAACTTGACTAGACAGAACTCTAGCACTCTCCCGCCCCGGCCCTGCTCCCACGGTGGAGTCTACTTCTTCCCGAATCTGAGCGATTTTATCTGCAAAAAACTTTGCAAAATCATTGCAGGAGAACATGTGGCCCGTACCGGGCCCCGATGTTGCAGGTGGTTCCGCTAAATTGTGAACCACCTGAAAAAGTCTCCTGCTGCTGTTTTCTGCAGATGCAATAGAGGCGGTGAAGAAATTCTTCTTCGCCGTCGCTATCGCCACTTGGTAGGCTCGACGTTGAGCTCTAACCTGTGTCCGGTCAGATTCGGAATGAGTTATCCGCCACCGGCGCTCTAGCCGTCTCAACGATTGTTTCATTGCCCTCAGATCCGTGGAAAACCACGGGGCTGTCCGGGCTCCATGCAATCGGAGAGGGCGCTTCGGAGCCAAACAGTCAATAGCCCTGGTTAACTCCACATTCCAGCGGGCCACCAGGGAATCGGCTGAAAGGCCATCAACATGGGATAAAGCATCCCCTACCACTCTCTGGAAACCATTTGGATCCATTAAGTGGCGGGGGCGGACCATCCGAATTGGTCCCACCTCCCTGCAGAGGGGATGGGTCGCAGAGAAGTCCAGTTGCACCAGGAAGTGATCTGACCATGGCACTTCTTTCGTTTCGCTTTTACTTAGTGTCAGATCACCAACATCCATAGAGGTAAACACCAGGTCCAAGGCATGTCCGCAGCTATGGGTTGGGCCAGACTCCCGCTCCTGCCTGCTGAGGGGGAGGTTCAAATTCAATGTCCGGGTTGAACAATTTTAAGATTATTTTCCGTCAAATTGCAGCTCTGTATTTTCGTTGCTTTGGCTGTCATGCAGTCCGGGAAAGGCAGACTTTCTTACTTTTTACCTTTCCCGTTTTCGGCCAAATTTTTAGGATTATTTCTAAGTCCCAAGAGCCTTTCAGTCCTACTCACGGGTATTCAAATTAAGTTCCAAATTTCAGGAAGGAATCGGCGCTCTCCGTCCATGGCGACGCGGCTTCACTCCACGGGCTGGGTAGCGACTCTCAGCACCGCGCTCACACCCGATGCCACTCCGGAGCCTTTAAAAAGGCTCCTTTGCAGTAGGGGGGGGCGCTTAAGGTGCCCACCGAGTCTCCGTGTTCACAGGCTTCCGCGCCTGTGATTTTAGGGGTCCCCGCTTCGCCGTAGCGGTCAGACCCGAACTCGTGAAGTAGTCTCCCTCCGGAGCTCAGAGGGAGACCGCCATTGAGCGCTGGCGCCGACCGGAAGCTGTTACGCTGCAATTATAGTTCCTGAAATGAGCCTACAGTTAACGTCCCAATGAATGGATACTGGTGACTGGGAGTGGCTGCCGGGACCACATAACGCCGGTCCTGAAGGACCTACATTGGTTCCCAGTACGTTTCCGAGCACAGTTCAAAGTGTTGGTGCTGACCTTTCAAGCCCTAAAGGGCCCTGGCCCAGTATACCTGATGGAGCGTCTCTACTCCCATCCTTCAGTCCAGACACTGAGGTCCAGCTCCGAGGGCCTTCTGGCGGTTCCCTCACTGCGAAAACTAAAGCTACAGGGAACCAGGCAGAGGGCCTTCTCAGTGGTGGTGCCCACCCTGTGGAATGCCCACCCATCAGATGTCAAGGAAATAAGCACCTGACCTTTAGAAGACATCTGAAGGCAACCATGTTTAGGGAAGTTTTAAATGTTTGATGTTTTATTTTTTAATTATTATTATTCTTCATATTCTGTTGGGAGCCGCCCAGAATGGCTGGGGAAACCCAGCCAGACGGACGGGGTATAAATTTTTATTTTTTTAATTATTATTATTATTCTTCCAGGAGTGCCCCCAACTATGCCCTGGCTCCCTCAGGGGGAGTGCAACCACATCCAGAACAGGAAACCTGTCAATTTCTGGAACATGAGAACCACCCACCAAGCTACTCCATCGCCCCAGGATTCAAATGCAGTTTATTGTCCCTCATCCAGTCCACCAGTGCATCCTGACACTGACCCAGTCTAACTGCTACCAAATCTATTTACCTTTTGTGAAACAGGTGGATGTCAAGGATGCAGGAATCAAGCCTAGTCATAGGAATTGGCCACTCTCCAGGCACCCGGCTTGAGTTCCTTGTTGACCTCCCCGTCTGCGACTCCCGGCAAGATCAGGCGAGATCTCAATCGGCGATCCTCCTCTAACGTGAGAAGAACACACCACTCCTCCCCTGCCATCCCCAGGGAGGGGAGAGAGACAGACAGAAATGTATTTACATGCCTTTATTTCTGTCTTTCCAGCAGTACAGAGAAACGTGCCTGCACTCTCTTAACACCAACAGCAGAGAAAGAAAAACTCCTCCCCTGTTCTTCCAGTACAGGTCAGATGACACTCTGAGCTAACATCCGGTGCTCAGTACAGTGAATAGACTGTTCCTTTGTTCCCACGGTACAGTCCCAAACATCAACATCCTGTTTGGCTTTCCAGCCATCTGGAGCTCGCTGCTGCATTGCTTCTTTTTCGTAACATCCTCCCCCAAAAGAATCAATGCGTGTTGCGGCAAGCAAAGCGTGCTCCAGAGAAGAAAACAAACAGTTGTTATACACATAACACTCCCCTGTTGTTACAGTTCCACCCTTGGAACTCCTCGCCACTGGTTTCCCCAGTGTACCTCTCTGGTTGTCTGGCTTCCAAGGAATGAGTGCATCTGCATTACCTTGGCTAGCAACTCTCTGTTGTGTCTTTGTCTCTGACTTAGACACAGCTCCAACCTGTCCTCGGTTGTGTACAACAGCAACACATGCAACAGCTAAGTTAGCATACTCTTTTGAGTACCTCTTGGGTGGTACACCCTTTGTAACTCTCTCAGACCTTCGTATGAGGTGCTGATTCTCTCTGCTCACTGGTTCAGTCTCAGGACTCTTTGGAGAACCAGTTCCAATGGTAAACAGTGGTTCATCCTTCACCTGTGAAGGTCTATCCATTGTGTGAGATTTCCTCTCAAAGACTGTGTCAACTGAGCTCTTTGAGCTATCACTGTCGCTCTCAGTACCACTGTAATCTGTAAAATCACCATCATCATCTGAGTTGTCCACTGTGGGAAGTGTGTGTACTATCACTCTCTCCTGTTCAGGAGCACTCTCTAGAAATTTTGTGAGAATCACCTGACCAGATTCAGACAAAATTACTCTGTAGAGACCCTTTTCATATCCCACAAAAATGCCTCTGGCATTCTTTACTCCACCTGGAGCTTCTGTCCTCACATGAGACCCAAAAACCTTGAAATGGGCAACAGAAGGTTTTCTATGGAACAGTTTCTCAAAAGGAGAACTTCCCTACTCTTTTGAAACCTTTCTCAACCACGTATAACAATACGACATTAGCGACTCCGCCCAGTACTCATGTGGCAGATGTGAACTAAGCAATTGCGCATTCATCCCCTTTTGCAATTCTTTGTTCACCCGTACACAGACACCCCTGTTCCACGCTTCCGCTGAAACAGCAACCTTGTGTCTTATCCCTTTCTTCTGCAGGAACTCCTGAAAATCCTGTAAAAGAAAAATTTGCTTCTCATCTGTGAAAAGACAACCAATGTTAGCATCATGCATATTTTCAACCTTGTCACAAAACTCCTGAAACCTTTCTAAGGCTTCTTGTGGTTTCTCTAACACATAAATCCAGACAAAATTAGAGAAATGATCCACACACACAAGATAAAATCTTGCATTGCCTCTAGATGGTGCTAGAGGACCAATCACATCAGCATACACCCGCTGAAATGCTCTGTCGACCCTGGTCACCTTCTTGTCGTCCGTTTTGGTCGCACCTGCGAGAGAAATCAAGTTAGACTCAGATGAATTACATTCCATGTAATCACTTTGTTCATAAGTCAACAAATACAGTCCATCTTTCTCTCTGGCAGAAAAATACAACTCTCCATCTTTGAAGATCTTGCAGCTCTCAGCATCATAGGACAGTTTCAGTCCTTTCTTTGCAATCTGCGAAACACTCAGCAGATTGAACTTCAATTCAGGAACCAAGTAAACATTGTTTATAGTCAAGTTCAGACTCTCAAGATACACAGTCCCTATCCCGGTCGCTTCCAGCTTCTGACCGTTGGCCTGTTTCACAGCGAAGCTTTGCTTCTTAAACGTTGAAAATAGTCCTCTGTGTGGGGACATATGAACAGTGCACCCCGTGTCGATTACAAATGCGTTCTCAACATCTGGCATGGTTCCTTTCGACATCAAAGCCTTTGCAGGTTTCACCGTAGACTTGGTATGACTTTTGCCTGATGCCTCAGGCTTTGCTGAGCAGCCCTTAGCTCCTTTTGGCTGGCGTGGCTTCTTACAGTTCCGCTGAAGATGCCCAGCCTGTCCACAATTGTAACATCGGACAACGTTCAAAGCTACAGCATTCTCTCCAGTAGCAACATCAGTGGGGGAATTAGAACTCCGTTCCTCCCTCCCCCTGTCCTTTACTTCCAGTGATTCCCAACCTCGCGTTGGTTCTGCAGGGGTGGGGTTCTCAATCACCTCAAAGACCCTCTGATTCTGCAGCAGGGCCTTCATCTTTACAGACCAAGATGAATAATTGTCATTAGTCAGGGGAGGTGGATAAGGTAAACCTCCCCCCTTCTTGGCATCCATTTTGAATCCAAGTCTCAGCTCTCACTCTCGAGCCTGTAAAATCCAAAAGTCTTTTCTGGATTGTTTACTGCCTACTCTGGCAGGCAAACTGCAAGCTGTCTCAAAGTCCTTGCAAAGATAGCCAAAACAACTTGCACTTCCCAGGCTCTCACTGAGCCAGCCCCTCTGTCAGTAACTTTCCACTTTACTGACGGTCGTTGCCTAGCAACTGTGCATACCTTTCTTCGAACAGGAAATCTTATCAACCACAAGAATTCCTGGTATGCAAGCCTTTGCTTTCAGAGCTGTTTTTCCAAACGCAGCTCCCGTGAACCAGAAAATGAATCAATCTGCGTTCACACTTTTAGCCTGAAATTCAGCATACCTTTTGGGGCTCCGTTGCTTGGAAAACACCCCCTCTCGGTGTCCAGCCGTCTGTTCAGCTTCTGGCTGCACGCAGACGTTATCTTATCTTCTTTGGTGCAGAGGATGACAAACGATCCATCAACCTCTCATGCTGATTCCCATGGATCAGTAACCATCGGCGAATGCTACCAGATGTAGGAATCAAGCCTAGTCATAGGAATTGGCCACTCTCCAGGCACCCGGCTTGAGTTCCTTGTTGACCTCCCCGTCTGCGACTCCCGGCAAGATCAGGCGAGATCTCAATCGGCGATCCTCCTCTAACGTGAGAAGAACACACCACACCTCCCCTGCCATCCCCAGGGAGGGGAGAGAGACAGACAGAAATGTATTTACATGCCTTTATTTCTGTCTTTCCAGCAGTACAGAGAAACGTGTCTGCACTCTCTTAACACCAACAGCAGAGAAAGAAAAACTCCTCCCCTGTACTTCCAGTACAGGTCAGATGACACTCTGAGCTAACATCCGGTGCTCAGTACAGTGAATAGACTGTTCCTTTGTTCCCACGGTACAGTCCCAAACATCAACATCCTGTTTGGCTTTCCAGCCATCTGGAGCTCGCTGCTGCATTGCTCCTTTTTCGTAACAAAGGATAGCGTGGAAAACCTGGTGAGCGTCTTGCTCAAAAAAGCCCACAGTGACCTGGAGAAAGTCCGAGCCATTTGGATGCGGATCTGCCATCATATAGGTGATTTGTTACACAATAAACTTTTGTTATTTCATTAAGGAAAAAAGATATATGTTCATTGAATTGATTGATCACTCGCATCTTCTGAACGTTTGTAACCCACATGTGACTTTTGCAGACCCTTATTCACTATGCATTTCGTGCTTTGGGGTGATAGTTCATAAATGTGTTTATTTCTCCAGAATATGATACGGAAGCCTTCTATGATGAAGCCAAGAGGGCTTCAGAGGCAGCAGATGTCCTGCAGTCAGGAAAAGGAATTTGTACGGGATTTTGTGGACTCTTTGAAGAAATGTGCAGGTGACTTCTTTCAGCCCCAGTTATCAGGTCAAGCAGTGGTTTCGTGGCAGGGATGATGGGAGTTCTGGGGAGCCACAGGTTCCCCAACCCTGCTCAATGGTTTGAACGTTCCTGAAGCAAATTTGCATGTATAGGGTTGTGTTGAATTCAGCTTTGAGCAGATCCACTGAAATCAATGGACTGTTTCTTGGGGAGAGGGGGCAGGCAGGTGTGGTGGACACCTTGGTCCTGAATGGGATAACTGTGCCAATAAAGGACCAGGTGCAAAGGACCGCCATGCTTATATAGCAGGCATGCAGAACCTTTGGCCCTCCAGACGTTGCTCAGCTGCAACTCCCATCAGGCCAAGCAAGCTTAGCCAATGGCCAGAAATGACAGGAGCTATACTTCAGCAACATTTGGATGGCCAAAGATTTCCTACATCTGTAATATGAAACAAAACAAAACAAACAAACAAACAAAATAAATAAATTCCTTCCAGTAGCACCTTAGAGACCAACTAAGTTAGTTATTGGTATGAGCGTTCGTGTGCATGCACACTTCTTCAGATACCATGCACACGGAAGCTCATGCCAATAACAAACTTAGTTGGTCTCTAAGGTGCTACTGGAAGGCATTTTTTTATTTTGTTTCGACTACGGCAGACCAACATGGCTACCTACCTGTAACTTGTAATATGAAAGAAAGAAATGAGGCAGGCTGTGGCCACAGTTGGGTCTGTTAGCACTACTGAGCCATGGCTTTTCTGAAAAGTAAAGTAGTGGTCCCAGGTGACACTCAAAATAATTCTATTTTCGCCATCAAAATCCCACAATGCACATCCCTAATGAGGCAGACCGGACAGGACAAGAACAAGTGTGAAATGCAATGAGCTGGGAAGGCTGTTGTTTGGCTTCTGAAAACAGCAAAGTGAAGGAGGACCTTGTTAAAAAGAAAGGAAGGAAGGAAGGAAGGAAGGAAGGAAGGAAGGAAGGAAGGAAGGAAGGAAGGAAGGAAGGAAGGAAGGAAGGAAAGCAGCCACAGTCCCTTGATCACAAGGGTGTTCCGTGGCAAGTCCCCCTCCCCCCTTGAGAAATAAAGACACAGGACACAGTATATAAGGTAAATGGGCGAAACCTGGCCACAACTTTGTGGATTGCAGGAATTGAGCGGTATTGGCTTAGGCATTGGTCCTATCAGCTAACCGGCTTCAGCCCAATTGCATGAAGACCGGTGAGGGTTAACCACCTGCTGATGTACATCAACTAGGATCTCCCCCGGGGTCACCGCTCAGGGGCGTGCCTTAGGCCCACACCTCCATAGGCTTCGGACAGGGCAACGCCCCCCGGAATCCTTTACTGGACTACCCTTTGCTTTGGGGGAAGGTGATGGCACTTCCTCCCCCTCATTTGCATAACAATACCCCTACCAATGCCTAACCGCCAATCGAGCCAAAGCTTGCCGCCAATACCCTCAATTGTTGTTGCTGTTGAGTCGTTTAGTCATGTCCGACTCTTCGTGACCCCCTGGACAAGAGCACGCCAGGCACTCCTGTCTTCCACTGCCTCCCGCAGTTTGGTCAAGCTCATGCTGGTAGCTTCGAGAACACTGTCCAACCATCTCGTCCTCTGTCGTCCCCTTCTCCTTGTGCCCTCAATGCAGACCTTTAACTGTGGCTAATGTTAGCCATGGTTTGTTTAAACAAGCTAGCTAGGTAAACTATAGTTCAAAGACGGCTTGTCAAACCATAGTTAACATAAAGCGCTGTTTGTCGGATTTGGGTGAGACAACAAACTTTGGTTAATCTAAACCAGGAGGTCGGTTCCAACCTCTTTGCAGGTGGGCAGAGATGGAGGGGGGTGGGAAGAGTGTGAGCCTGAGGCCCTCTAGGGCTCATTCTCTACACGCTAAATTATAGTTCTACTTGAAATCTGAATTGGGCATGTAAATATTCCATACTCATTCTTCAACAGCTTGGCCTGCTTCACCCTGGTTCTGATTTCAGAAATGTTATGAAAGACTGCCTGATTCCACGGTCTTCTTTTGCAGATACAATGAGTTTTACTTCTTTACCCATCCTGCTCTGTTTATTGAGGATCACTTCCCAGATGACCCCAGATGGCAGCTTCTGAAACAGACATTAAGGCTGAAGAAGGACGGGTGTGATGGCTAAAATATGCCTGAGTTTTATTCTGTAGGACTGACTGACTGGAACATCCACAGAAACATCACTCGCTGGAACATGTAAAATCCATTAGAAGCATCTATCCAGAACACAGTTGCATTGGCAGTCGGTCTCATGTTTTTCAAAATGGAAGGACTGCGTCACATAAGCCAATACCCTAGCAAAGCAGAAGCACTGGGGGAAATCTGCATATTTGGCAAGTTAATGTTTTTAGAGACAATTGCGCTTATGAGATATACACACACACATTATTTATACAATTGCCATATATATATATATATATATATATATATATATATATATATATCACCTCTATTTCTTTATAAGTAACCTTGATGTCAAACCAAAGTGACCGTAGCAGCCGCTTGCCAACTAGAACAGAAGAATTACATTAGAGTACGTGTTTGTATGTTGCTTAGAGAGGGCTAAGAAGCAATCAAGATTGCTTGTGGCAATTCACATTCACCGCTAATGTGGACTTTTGCTACTTTAATATGTGGAAACATTGAGCCTGTGCAGGTGGTGAATGTCCCCATATATGTGAAGAGGACAGTATTGAGGACAAACTTTGTTTTGGGACAACTTTCTAAGGTCCTGTGTGATAGATAGTCTCTCGGAAAAGATTAAAGATAAGCAAAAACAGGAGTTGATTGGTAACTGAACTGGACAACAGGGTCGAAGCAACTGCTTATAGACATTTCTGAAGGCCTGGGCCACTCCCACTCCCCACGTGATTGGCTGTCTAAACTTCCAAGCTGCGAATCATGACTCAGAGTTTAAGGGCCAATGGCAGAAGCCCAAATCCAGAAATGTTCTGTGATTGGATATCATGTATCGAATCAGAACCCAGGAGCTCAGAATCCTTAGTCCAGACTCAAGACCACTGAATACATAACAGGCCCCATGGCATTTTCAGGAGACTGGCTGACTATTGATGTGTAACCACAAAACTCAAGAACTGTCCCGCTTGCTAGAATTGAGCTGAGGGATCCCCTTGTACCCTTGGAGATCTTTCGAAAAGCAAAGACACGTAGGATTTTGCCTTGATAAGAAAAGAAACAAGAATCAGTGATGGGGGAAATTTTGTTCTGGGGCTCAGCCCCTGCACTTCCTCCTACTGCTAGCACTCAGTCGTGTGCTAAGTACAAAGATCATGCCCCTTTTGGACTTCCAAAGGATGGGGAAACCCTGCATTTAAAGACACGGGACAACAATGGGATGGGGCGGATTTCATGCGGACGCCAATATATTACAGTCAAACCTCAGCTCCCGAACGCCTGCGTTTTGGAACGTTTCGGCTCCCGAACGTCGAAAACCCGGCACATTTCAAAACGATTGTGAGGCAAAGTAAGAGTCCATCAGTTCCTGAGGTGAAATTTTGGGGTGGGGAACGTCTGACCTCTGAGCACATCTTGCCCCCTCCCCAAGTCTTCCCCATTTGGTCCATGAGGCCATTCTCACATGCAGGTAAGGGGTGAGGCTTGACTGATAGGACATGGCTTTCCAAAGCTGCTTTCTTTGCACAGCCCTCAAAGCATGGGACTAGTTGTCAGGATCCTCTGAAGAAATGCAGAAACCAGGGACCCATTGCTAAGCAGGATGGCTCCCCCTTCATATCAACGCAGAACATCCCATTCAGTTGGGCTGAGCCATGGCACTCCTGGCAGAGAGCTCTTTGGCGAGCCAATACTCAGTACTAAGTAGAATTGCCCATCCCTTCAGATCCTTCTGAGCACTAAAAAAGGAGGGAGAGGTTTCTTCCCTTCCCTGTGAAGCCCAAGCTTGCTGAGCTCTTCAAGAGAGAGGTGGGGGCTCCCGAAGGCTTCCCCTCCTTCCTTTAAGCCTGATCTCACTGCAGTCCTAAAAGGGGGAGACTCTCCAAGACTGTAGTGATATTAGGCTCTTTCCCTCCTCCCTTTTAGGCCTGATGTCTCTTTGTTGGTAGTGAAAGGGATTTTGACCCAAGATACAGATCCCAATAAGGATCTGGCACACGAAGTCCAGAAGTTTCCCACCTATTCAGCCTAGCTGGAGAGAGCCAACCTGAGGAAGCTGGCACAAGCTTCTATCCAGATGCTTCAAGAAATAGGGTGGGGGCCTGGCAGCGAAATAGAAATTCTAACAAGGCTGATGCGTCTGATAGCTAACCTAAAAAAAGCATCTAATTACTAAATATATATTCTTTTTCATGGAGCACATAGTTAAACTATGGAACTTGTTCCCACAAGAGACAGTGAAGGCCTCGAAACATCGATGGCTTTAAAAGAGCATTAGACACGTCCTTGGAGGAGAGGGCTATCAATGGCTACTAGCATTGATGGCTATGCTCTGCCTTCACAGTTGGAGGCAGAAATGCTTCTGAATACCAGTTGCTGGAAACCACAGGAGGGGAGAGGAAATGAGCAATGGGGACACCTTCTGTATCTGCGCTTCCCCACGCAGGGAACTTTGACACACTCCAGCGCTGGTTTGCTCAAACATGTTATGCTTTCCCCCTTTGTTTTGACTTCATGGATGCTCTTCCTGCTACTCGTCTCCTAATGCCAAGGTCTCCAAGCAAGGGTTTGATAAACCCAGATCAAGCCATGCTCTTCCCTCATCCCTCCAGTTGGGCATTTCATTCCTGGCTCGAAGCACTTAACTGTTCCTCCAAGGAGCGCCTTTCAAGTAGGCTTTCAAGATGGGAGGAGTACAAGCATCAATGCTGCCTCAGGAAGAAGATCTGTATGGTAAATAGAAGCTTATGTATGGCTATTGATCTGGATCCTCTGTGTCAGCTGCAGGGAACCTTTGGCCCTCCAGATGTTGTTGGGTGACAACACCTGTTAGTCCCAGCAAGCATGGCCAGGGATTATGGGAGCTGTAGTTCCCCAGCATCTGGAGGGCCAAAGATCCCCTACACCTGCTGTATATATTAATACTACTTAGTAGTGCTGCGTATCTTAGGAAATCATTTTATGAGCCCGTCACTCAACCACCCAGTGGCGTAGCTAGCCGCTCAGGGGCCCAAGCCACCACGTCACTCCCAGGAGAGATGCGTGGCTCGGGCGCGCTTCTGGCCCCGCGGGAAGTGCTGCCCCCTGTGGTGTGGCGCCCAGTGCCCCCTCCCCCCCCCAGCTACATCTCTGCACCCACCTCTTGGGATATCCTGGGAACAAGGCTTGAATGGTAAAAATTAACTGCGCTCAGTGTTATTTTTCTAGAAAAAGAGGTGCCAGAACTCACCACGAACGCTTCCCTTGTTCTTTTACAATGGCAATGGCACCGACCTGAGAGGTGCCAGAACTCAGTTCCAGTGAGTTCTGGCTGGGGGGGAAAGCTGCACTATATTTTTTTCCTCTAAGGCTGGAGCTTCAATATGTGGCATGTGGGTGGGTGGGTACATTTTCTCCCTCACCTCAAGCAGCCCTGTTTGTGTTCTTGTTATGCTACCATTATAGTTCCTGAAATGAGCTTGCAGTTGGCGTTCTGTTGAATGCATATTGCAGACGGATGCAGTGAAATTTGCAGCCGGGGTTAAGGGATTCCTATCAAAGCCAGATGTTTGCTGCGAAGAGGGCTTCTCTAAGGAGGTACCAGCTCTTCCAGTGGGAAGTGCAAACCATGCCATACGCCTTGTGTACTGTACTCAAAATGGTCTTGCAAGATCAGATCAAAATCCTACCTGGTTCAGCATTCTCCCTCTCCTTCCTTCTGTCTGTGTCCTTTTAAGCAGAGCAACGTTGGTCTACTCCCTGCTGCTGTATTTCCCTTGGGGAGAAGCAGAAAAGGCTCCCTATCTCTATTCCCTATTGGTTCCCTGTATTCCAACCCTTTAAATCACATCATAGGTCATCCTTTGCTCCCCCTCCCTTTCCCCACTGTTTCAAGAATGACTTTTCCATTTTTGTTCCTAGATTATCCATGGGATAAATCCAATCAGAAATCAATACAAATAGACTTGGCAAAGTTTAAGGAACTGGATGCCTATGCACAGAAGGTATGCTGTCTCTTATTGTGATATATGCAGCAAGGAATTTGCTAGGATGCTGAGGTTTTTAATGTGCATTTGGAATTTGAGAGTGCTTTCAAGTGTCCTCTCCTGATAGGAGGCAATTACTTCTGTTCAGATGGAAGGTCCGAACTGGGAACATCATGAGTCACAAGACGCTGCTCCTGTTTTCCAGAAAACTAACACGGTGGAGCACCTATTCACATGGGCTGCACGCACCATGCATTTAAAGAACACCAACTCCCCAAAAGAACTATGGGAGCTGTAGTTTTCCCCTCACAGAGCTACAAATCCTAGAACCCTTAACAAACCACAGGATTCTCTTTCGCTCTCTGTGCGTGCGTGAATTAAATGCATGTATATACACCCATATTTAGTTATTTTGCAGCATTGCTTTGCTTTAAAAATTCAGGAGATAGCTCCAAAGTCAATTCGGAGGAGAGCTAGCAATCATAGGCAATATGAAAGGGTTTGAACGACTCCTCTCTCTTTCACAATTCACTTTCGATCGTATTTATACTACAGACTGAAATTGATTTGGTAGTTATTTCCTCTCCTCGGGGAACTCCGAGTACTATACTTCTGTGAACAAGGCTAGCAGTCATTAACAGAACATTCTCAGGGCCCTTGCCAAACCACAACTCCCAGGAATCTCTGGGGGGCCTCGCCAGAATTAAACTGGCATAAAATTAATATACTGGCGCAGTAATCAGCCCTGGGTTTCCCCCAGTGCTGTCAAGTGGCAACAGTAGGGCCGGCTCAGGATCCAGGGTTGCCTTGGTCCCTCCCTGCCCCCAGAATGCCCCTCCCCGTTGTACTTCCACCCACCCAAAGGTGCAATGGGCAGTGGCGAAGCTGCATGCTCTGGCACCAGGGGCGGAGAGCAGGCAGGGGCGTGGCTGGCGTGTGTCCTGGGGGCGTGGCACATCGCCTGCGGGGGCGTGACATGCATCCTGGGGGCGTGGCGCCCGGCACGGTGGGGGGGGGTGCGCGGTGCATGTCGGGGGCGGCCGCAATGGTACCCCCTCCCCGATGGTGCCGGGGGCAGTGCGCTCCCCCCCCCCGTTCCTCTGCCTGTAGCAATGGGGGAACTCTGCACTTGTGGGGAGACAGTAGCAAAGAGGATTTGGGTTTCAGCTGAAGATTGTAGAAATAACATGCCTGTGAACCCTGGAAAAAGGAAAGGTTAATCATGCGTCTCCCTTCAGAACAACTCCTGCCCCCCCAAAGGGTACACTTTTGGCAAGTATAATAAATTCTTTGATTGATCAATCAAGTAAAACACATACACTTAATCGACTAACTGTGCAATCCCAGTGAATTCAGCAAGAGACACTCTTGTAAGTGCACGCAGGATTGCACCCTAAAATTTCTTTAAACAAGAGGACTTAGGTAGAAGAAAGGAACTGGTACCCCCTCGTCCATATTAACTGCTTCCAAGTCTATTTACCTTCTGTGAAACAGGTGAATGTCAGGAATAGCGTGAAAAACCTGGTGAGTGTCTTGCTCCAAAAAGCCCACAGTGACCTGGAGAAAGTGCGAGCCATTTGGATGTGGATCTGCCACCATATAGGTAGGTGGGGGTAGCACCTTTCTGCATACTTGAGTCCCCTTGCCTCTGACAACTTCCGGTATTAAAAGATCAGCCTTTGTCACTGCCCTGCGCCCATGAATCCAGCTCTGTAGCAGAGTTCTTTAGCAGACACCCAGTCCAGTGATTGCCAGCCAAGGAAGATGGATACGTAAGGTCATATCAAAGCAAGTTATATTCAGAGTAGACCGGCTGAAATCAAAGGATGTAAGTAACTCATGGACATTAAATTTAGTGGGTCTACTCCGAGCATGGCTTCTTTGCAGCTGTCTCGGGCATTTTCACCATTTCATAGCCAGTCATGTCAGCTCCATTTGCACAAAGGATTCTGGATTGTAACCTGTGTGGATCAGTGATTTGGTGTTTGGCTCACACAGAGCTTGACTGGGATCTCTGTTCAGCCATGAATCTCAGAAGGGATCAGGAGGTGCTCATTGATAACAGAAATCACTGAAAGTGCCGCGGTAGCATTATTATCAATTTACGATGGGGTGGAAGGTTTGCAGGCTATGAAGGACTCGCTCACAAATGTATTGAAAGCTGCACGAATTATGATAGCTAGCAAGTGGAAGGGGCAAGCAGAATATAAAATGGAAAAATGGTATGAAGAGGTGTGGGATATATAGCTATTAATGATAAATGAACATGTACCATTAAGGTAAGACGGGGAATATGCAGAAGGAATGATTTTGAGGAGATATGGAGGGTGTTTGTAGAATTTGTACTGTTACAACGGAAAGGGGTCAAACCATCGCTAGAGGTGTTGAAATTTTGGGAGGTTGGATAGTTACAATGGAATGGTCTCGCTAGTGGGGTGCACATTTTTATTCTTATTTATTTATTCTTATTACTTTGTCAAAATAAAGTAAAGGTCGCAGCACGGGAGGAGAGGAGGTGTCTCCCGACTCCTAACCCTTGCACCAGTGTGCATTTTTATTTGGCAACAAGACCCTGGGTCTACACAAAGCAGATTTACGAGTGCTTCCAGACTTTCTCTTTTGAGGTGCGATTCAATCACATATGGGCAAATTCATGTTGTGCAATCAAAAGTTCATTTGGAGCTCTTGCAAGACAAGCCACCCCACCCCCCAATCAGATTTTGGAAACCAGGAAAGATATCGAGAAACACGATGGAAAGTGTTGCCACCCCACAAGCAAATCAGAATGGGTGCTCATTGTCTTTATTTCTACAGAATATGATGTGGAAGGCTGCTATAACCTGGACAAGGTGTCATTTAAACCAGCTGATGTCCTTCAGTCAGGAAAGGCTATTTGCGGTGGATATGCTCGACTCTTTCAAGAAATGTGCAGGTAACTTCTGTTGGCTCCAGCCATCATGGCAAGTGGTTGTTACTTGGCTGTAGCGATAGGAGATCTGGAGAGCCACAGGTTCCCCACCCCTTGCCCTAGGCAGCTATCTCCATGCTTAGGCGTGATCAACTCGCACGTGACAGCCCTTGGAAATAAGTAAGTCAATAGATTCTAAGCAGAAAATGGCGGGAGAGAGCTGGAGAGTCCTCATGGCTCATGAGGAGACCCTCCCCAGAACCCAAAGAGGACTTCAGTGGGAGCGGAGGAAGCCCCAAAGAGAACGGAGGCACAGTGGGGCTTTGTTTAGGCTGCTCAGCCTCCCCACCTAGTAGCTGACACACGTCACAGCATGGCAGCTGCTGCTGCTTTTCCACAGGTCCTCCAGCCAGCTCCAGAGCTTCAACTCTAGTTGAAAGGAGTGTTGTGGGGAGAGAGAGCTGGAGAGCAGGGAAAAATGAGCTTTTTTTAGTGTGTGCTCCCTACTTACACAGGGACACGGGTGGCGCTGTGGTCTAAACCACTGAGCCTCTTGGGCTTGCCGATCAGAAGGTCGGCGGTTCAAATCCCCACGACGGGGTGAGCTCCCGTTGCTCGGTCCCAGCTCCTGCCAACCTAGCAGTTCGAAAACATGCCAAAAAGTGCAAGTAGATAAATAGGTACCGCTCGGGCGGGAAGGTAAACGGCGTTTCCGTGCGCTGCTCTGGTTTCGGTGTTCTGTTGCGCCAGAGCTGGCCACATGTCAGGCTGGCCACATGACCCGGAAAAACTGTCTGCGGACAAACGCCGGCTCCCTCGGCCTGTGAAGTGAGATGAGTGCCGCAACCCCAGAGTTGTCTGTGACTGGACTTAACTTTCAGGGGTCCTTTACCTTTACCTTTACCCTACTTACACAATTTTTGCTTATGTGCATGGGGTTCCGGAACATGACCCACCATGTAAGTGGAGGAATGCCCACACTGTGAATGATCCTGAAGCAAACTTGCATATATAGGGCTGCATTGAATTGAGTAGATCCACTGGAATCCATAGACTTAAAAATTACTTGAATTTAATGGGTCTCTTCGCTGTGTGACTTAGTTCCTCATCCATACTTACCTTTGCTCTGTGCTTTTTTGGCACAGGTCCTGGCTTTCCAGGTCCGTGTCCAAATGTTGTTGTTGTTTCATCCCAGGAAAAGTTGTGTTTTCCTGCCAAATTGGAGCAAATGAGAATCTGTGGAGAACCTGATTGCTGTTTTCTCTGATCCAGCAAAATGAAGGACGGCCACTCCAGCCTATCAAAGCGGTGAAAGCAACCACTTGTCCTCTTGGTAGCAACACTGTTCCTGAATACCTTCCTTCCCCTCTCAGTATTGCAGGGATACAGTGCCAGTATTTGATAGGCAGCTGCAGCGTAAAGGGGAAGAGCGACCATGCCTGGAATGCTGTCCGCATTGATGGAAGGTGGCATCTCTTAGACTGCACCTGGGGAAGTGGCTCTGTGAATACTGCTTTTAGCAAGTTCACTTTCAGGTACGTTGTTAGGCAGACCAGGCAGAGCGTGGGACACACTGAGGTGATAGCAGAAGAAGAAGAGTTTGGATTTGATATCCCGCTTTCTCACTACCCTAAGGACTCTCAAAGCGGCCAACAATCTCCTTTCCCTTCCTCCCCCACAACAAACACTCTGTGAGGTGAGTGGGGCTGAGAGACTTCAGAGAAGTGTGACTAGCCCAAGGTCACCCAGCAGCTGCAGGTGGAGGAGCAGGGAAGCGAACCCGGTTCCCCAGATTACGAGTCCACCGCTCTTAACCACTACACCACACTGGCTCTCACAGTTAACTTCATTTGCTTTCAGGTGGTTTTGTTTTGCTTGGACCACTTGTCAGAGTTTGCAATTTGATGGCCGCAGGGCTGATTAATGTAAGCAAGTGCAATAAGAATGCTGCAGCTAGGTTGGTGACTGGGAGCGGCCGCCGAGACCATATAACACCGGCCCTGAAAGACCTACATTGGCTCCCAGTACATTTCCAAGCACAATTCAAAGTGTTGGTGCTGACCTCTAAAGCCCTAAATGGCCTCGGCCCAGTATACCTGAAGGAGTGTCTCCACCCCCATCCTTCAGCCTGAGGTCCAGCTCTGAGGGCCTTCTGGCAGTTCCCTCACTGTGAGAAGTGAGGTTACAGGGAACCAGGCCTTCTCAGTAGTGGCGCCCGCCATCTATTTATCCTCTTTGAACAGTTCTGGAGTGTTGTGCTTATTCTGGGCTACATGTGTAAAATCTGGGGGTTCTGGAGGTGGGATTGTTGCAACACAGCAGCTTCCTCAACCAGATGCCCTCCAGCTGCTCTGGATCACCACTCTGTTTGCCTGTCTGGCCCTGGTGCTGATTTAGGCATTATTATGAAATACTAGACTATTGCGCCTTCTCCTTTTGCAGGTACAATGAGTTTTACTTCCTTACTCACCCCGCTCTGTTTATTAAGAAGCACTTCCCTGAGGACCCCAAGTGGCAGCTTCTGAAACAGACGGTGACACTGGAGCATCAGCATGATCTGACTTAAATGCAGAAGGACTGACCGTCGCAGTCATAAGAACATCAAGCACTGAAAATGGGTAAAGTCAATTAGAAGCATCTGTCTTGTTCCCTTTGATATCACAGTTACATCCACAATCAGCCTCACGTACAAGCTGTTACTGCAGTGTATATAACAGGGATGGAGAACCAGAGGCCCTTTCAGAGGTCCTGCACTACAACTCATCCAGAATGCGGCAGCTAGACTGGTGACTGGGAGCGGCCGCCCAGACCACAGAACTTGAAAGACCTACATTGGCTCCCAGTCCATTTCCGAGCACAATTCAAAGTGTTGGTGCTGACCTTGAAAGCCGCCTAAACAGCCTCTGTCCAGTAGACCTGAAGGAGCGTCTCCACCCCCATCGTTCTGCCCGGACACTGAGGTCCAGCCCCGAGGACCTTCTGGCGGTTCCCTCATTGCGAGATGCCAAGTTACAGGGAACCAGGCAGAGGGCCTTCTCGGTAGTGGCTCCCGTCCTGTGGAACGCCCTCCCATCAGATGTCAAAGGAATAAACAACTATCTGATGTTTAGAAGACATCTGAAGGCAGCCCTGTTTAGGGAAGTTTTTTAATGACTGATGTTTTAATGTATTTTTAAGCTCCTGTTGGAAGCCCTCAACCCTGACTATCATGTGGTTGATGGGACATAAGAATTCAGCAACATCTGGAGGAAATCAGAGTGGCGAAGGCTGGTTTAGCACACCACCCCAGACTCTCAGCTGTGGTTAACGTTATAAAGTTATAGAGTTATTATAGAGTCGGAAGGGACCACAAGTGTCATTTTGCCTAACCCCCAGCAATGCAGGATTATTATTTTTGAGGCTCAAACCCACGACCCTGAGATTAAGAGTTTAAACAAGCTAGCTGGATGAGCCATGGTTTAAAGATGGCTTATCAAACCGATCAACCATGGTTAACAATAAGCATAGTTCATCAGATTTGGGTGAGGCAACAAGCTGTGGTTAAGCCTAACGAGGATGTAGTTTCCAAACTCTTCACCGCTTGTGTAGAGGGAGGAGGGGGGGAATGTGTGAGCCCAAGGCTTGCTTTGGCTCATTCCCAGCATACTAAACCATGGTTTCACTTGACATCTGAACTGGGTCTGTAAGTATTCCATGCTCTACCTTAGATACCTTTGTTTGCTGATTTAGATAGTGTTGCTAAATACTGCACTATTGACCTCTCTTTTTCAGGTACCATGTGATTTACTTCCTCAACCATCCTGTTCTGATTATTAGCGCTTCCCAGATGATCCCAAATGGCAGCTTCTGAAGCAGACTTCTGCACCTGCAGCAGCTTGAATGGAATCCGCCTACCGTGTAATTTGATATCCTTCAAGGACAGTCACTTGTCTCGGGCATCACTGCTAAACTGACCACGGTTTTGATGCACAGGGTTTTTAGCTTGACACAAAGTTTTTAAAAATGGAAAACATATATAATATATATAACATGATTCTTGTTTCAATGAGCTAAAATCGATTGCAGTAGCTATTTACAAATTTACAGTATAACAAAGAAATCGGGGAGGTGTTCCAGGATTTCTTTTTAAAGGCCGTATCAAAAAATGAGTAAAGTGGGAAACCCTAGATTGATTTTGAAAAGCAGATAATGAAAGGGTACAATTAATGTTTAGGCATAAACTTGTTCATATAAACATGTGTTGAATCCCGCTCCCCCCATCCTTTACAGTACAGCAACACAAATCATTAGCATTTTATCCACCATATTCTTGAGACACCCTAATGTGGTCCTATCCATTCACTTAAAGTAGTAGCAGATTTTTTTTATATATAGCAAACAGTAAATAAAAAGAGTACAATCCATAAATTGGTGCAAACTTTTGGGGCTTGCCTTTGATTTCCCAGTGTGTTTGTAAATGCAATAAAGTTTCACTGTTCTCCGCCAAATGTGTCCTTGTGTTTTGTTCCTCTTGCTTGATTCAGTTCTTTAATATGTGGCAATCTAATAAATTTACAGTCGTACCTTGGATCCCGAACGCCTTGCAAGTCGAACGTTTTGGCTCCCAAAAGCTGCAAGCCCGGAAGTGAGTGTTCCGGTTTGCGAACGTTATTTGGAACCCGAACGTCCAACGCGGCCTACGAGGCTTCCGATTGGAAGCCACGCCTTGGTTCCCAAACATTTTGGAAGAAGAACGGACTTCCAGAACGGATTCCGTTCGACTTCCGAGGTACGACTGTACCTACAGCATGATCACATCTTACGCGCAGAGGCATATCTAGGGGTTCTCTATGTAGAGGTGAAGGGGGTAAGGTCCTGAAAACTGCTGCTACTTAGGGGTCTAAAACAGATGCATTTTTACTTAGCTTTAACACACTTACAACTGTTATTTTATACTGCAGAGCAACAGGGACAGAAGGAACCATGAGAGAAGCGATGACTGGCTTCACCGTTTTCCCCACATAATGGTTTTTTACACGGCACGCGCACACATTGTGATTAATATTATGGCACTGTTACCACGCTGTGGACTTCAAACTTATTTCCTCACCCCCAAATGTATTGATACATTGCCCAGCCTTAAAGTATGTGTGTGTGCTCTATGCAAAAATCACCATGCGGGAAAAACTGTGAAGCCAGCTAGTGCCTCTACATAGCTCCATCCTGATTGCAGACATGGTGATATATTGGTACATTGCAAAATTTAGCTGGTGCTCTATCACGATTTTGAAAACCAGGTAACATCTAGCCCTCCTCTCAACCCTTGTTATTCTTCGAAAAGAATTTCTCTAAGTTTGCTTAAGTAAGTGGCTTAAAAGTGTGGGTTTGGATTAAGAAAAGAGGAGAAATGATTCCCTACAACAGGTAACTTATCAGTTTTCGTGAAAGGTGTCAACTTTGAGAGAAAGCAGTATTATTTGTGATGGCTAAAAGGTAAAGGGACCCCTGACCGTTAGGTCCAGTCGCGGACGACTCTGCGGTTGCGCGCTCATCTCGCTCTATAGGCCGAGGGAGCTGGCATTTGTCCGCAGACAGTTTTCCCGGGTCATGTGGCCAGCATGACTAAGCCGCTTCTGGCGAACCAGAGCAGCGCACGGAAATGCCGTTTACCTTCCCGCCGGAGCGGTACCTACTTATCTACTTGTACTTTGACGTGCTTTCGAACTGCTAGGTTGGCAGGAGCAGGGACCGAGCAACGGGAGCTCACCCCGTCGCGGGGATTCGAACCGCCGACCTTCTGATCGGCAAGCCCAAGAGGCTCAGTGCTTTAGACCACAGCACCACCCGCGTCCCTACACAACACAAAACACTGTTGCTGTCTGTAGGTTTTGTTTTTATTACCTTATATTTTGGAAATGTACATCCAGGTTTTATTTCCTTTAAATTTGAGGGGGGGGGACCAAGAGAGTGGGGCCCTAAACTATAGCTTGTTTAGCTTACATGTAAATACGGCGCTAGGGGCTGCCTGCCCTGCTCACTCTGCTAAGCCTAGACTAACCGATCCAATAGGAATCCAACCCCTCCGACAATCCAATATTGTGTCCTACATTTCTAAGCAGTGAAAAGTTCTGGAGCAGCAATACAGGGAGAAAGGGTACCAGGGGTAGGGGGGCTTGTAAACTGGCCACATATGGTTGATCTGTCTGGACTGAGATCAAGTCATACTCAAGCCACAAAGCTCTCTTTTGACGCTTCGTTCTTTGCTTGAATTCCCCCTCGCTCTCTAAACCGAAAGCACAAGCATTTCCTCCACCCTCTAGAAATAATGTAATAGCTTAAGGAATCATTTACCTCGAGAGAAACAGAGACTCCTGCAGCAATACCCAATCTTCAAAGTTGAACAATCATCACCTGGACGTCCTCACTGAGCATCGACGCCAAAAGGTAAGCAGAGCATCCCGATTTCTTTGGGTCTCTTACAAAAACAGCATTTGTGAAATGAAACAACTGACTTCGCGAATGAGATATCTACTTAATGGTGACTGGCAAATTTTGCAGACTGGCATTCTAGGACAGTTGCCTTGGAGGAAACTTCTCTGTCACAAAATGACAGTACACTTCTCTACTTAATGAGGTCAAGGCGAACAAGTAATAATAATAATAATAATTTATTATTTATACCCCGCCCATCTGGCTGAGTTTCCCCAGCCACTCTGGGCGGCTCCCAATCAGTGTTAAAAACAGTACAGCGTTACATATTAAAAACTTCCCTGAGCAGGGCTGCCTTAAAATGTCTTCTGAATGTCAAGTAATTATTTATCTCTTTGACATCTGATGGGAGGGCATTCCACAGGGCGGGCGCCACTACCGAGAAGGCCCTCTGTCTGGTTCCCTGTAGCCTCACTTCTCGCAATGAGGGAACCGCAAGAAGGCCCTCGGCGCTGGATCTCAGTGTCCGGGCTGAACGATGGGGGTGGAGACGCTCCTTCAGGTATACAGGACCGAGGCCGTTTGTTGAGGGCTAGTAACTTGTGGGCTTATTTGCAAAGCTACGGTAGGCCCTGCATTATTTTCAGCATGGTGGCTAAGTTTTGATTTGTAACCAGAAATTCCTAGAGGTCTTTCCTAAAGCAAAGACACATAGAATTGTGCTGTTCCTCTGTAAGAAAAAGAAATAATAATCTTTTGTTATAGTTTTATCTGTCTCCCAAATATGATGGGGGAAATTTATTCTGGGGCTCAGCACTAATACATGTTTCTTGTACTACGTGCAAAGGGGTTTCTCGATCATGCCCATTTTGGACTTTCTGAGGACTGAAAAACCCTGAATTTAAAGGGCAAAAGGTCCAGGGGAACAATGGGGTGGGAAGTATCTCATCTGAAGGCCCATATATTCATGGGGAGACAGGGTGATGCAAATCTACTCTAGACTGCAAATTCTGCTCTGGTGCAGGCAAGTCCTAAGTTCATAGTGTGGACACAGCCAGCCTCCAAAGCTGCTTTAGGCTGCAATTCTAAACCCACTTGCCTGAGAGTAAGCCCCACCAAATTCAATCAGACTTACAGTTGTACCTTGGTAGTCAAACGGCTTGGCTCCCAAACAAATCGGCTCCCAAACGCCGCAAATCCAGAAGTGAGTGTTCCAGTTTTTTGGAAGCCAAACGTCCGACGCGGCTTCCGCTTGAGTGCAGGAAGCTCCTGCAGCCAATCGGAAGCTGCGCCTTTGTTTTCAAATGATTTTGGGAGGCGAATGGACTTCCGGAACGGATTAAGTTCGAGAAGCAAGGTACCACTGTATTGAAAACATAATATCACAATTAAATTATATGAAAATGATATGAAGTGGAATTATGAATGATATATGGATGTCAGGGAACTGCCATCTGAGACTAAGGAGGTGAAAGGGCTCATGGAGGGTGAGAGAGACCATTCAGCGGAGGAGGGGACCAGCAGGGGGAGAAGTGGAGTTCCAAGGGAAAGTGAGTCGGAGGGAGGGCTCAGAGACACTTCAAGCGGGAGCAGCGGGGAGATTTCAGGACCTCCTGTAGGGACACCCACTCCTCGGCGGAAACTGTCACGCCGAGAGTCCAGAAGACGCGTTTCCGTTAAGGAGCTTTTATGCTGGAAGAAGTTCCGTAAACGCCCACTGTCCGATTCAACGAGCGATTGATGGAGTCATGTTTAAGGAGCTCCATCACAGACAGAGGTTTGGGGACTTAGCCAAACTCTGAGGGATTAGGATTTTACGCACAAGCAGCTCATCATCCCATCACAGCAATCGGACAGTCCCTGAAAGCAGCTTGTGCAGAGAGGCATCATGAGTAACCCAGCCGGAGCCGGAGGAGCAGCAGGAGCTGGAGAGGGTCCAAGCCTGGAAGAAAGGTACAGAGTGTTGGAACTCCAGCTAGCAATGCAAACGGCGAGGCTAGAAGAAAGGAGGGCGCAGGATGCGGAAAAGGCAAAAGGCGCTACACTAGCAAGAAAGATGCCAGGCATGGTGCAGAAGTTTGGGGGGGACCCCAGGAACTACCAAGCCTTTAGGACAGAGATGCAGTATGCTCTTGAACTGCAGTTTAATGACTTTCCCGACGAGGCATCGAGAGTGGCGTTTGTGATTGGCCATCTCGAAGGAGGGGCGAGAGATTGGGTCAGACCCCTGATGGCAGGGAATAGTGACATGCTGAAGGACGCGAGGAAGTTTTTTCGCGCCATGGATTTGATGTTTTCCAGCGAGATTGAACAGGGGCTGGTGCGCAGACAATTGATGGCGTGCAAACAGGGGAGCCGATCGGTTCGTGAGTACTGGACTGAGTTTACAATGTTGATACATAGATTGGGGTGGGACCTTTCGGCGGAACCCATTCAAATGCTCTTTGAAGAGGGGCTTTCTTCGGCGGTGAAAGATGAACTTTCCCGGGCGCCCAGGGCGGAGTCTATGGATCAGCTGACCAAATCAGCGCTGACCATTGGAGCACGCCAGGAGGCAAGAGCCTTGGAGAAGCGGGAGGGGAAAGGAGAGCGTTGGAGGGATTTCCGCATTCCAGAGATTCCAGAACCAAGTTTCCCGCCAGGAGAGCCGATGGAAGTTGGAACAGCGCGCGCGCGCGCAGTTTCAAATCCCAGTGAAGGGAGGAAGAAGGAGGGAAAGAGCGCCAAGAAATGTTATCTCTGCCAGCAGCCAGGTCACTTTGCCAGAGTCTGCCCGCGAAGAAAGGAATGGCAAGGGATGGCTGGAGCTGTTGGGGGGAAGGAGGAGGAAGTCCAGGAGCCAGTAAAAGCCAACGCCTGTCTGCCTCTGTCAGGGCACTGCAGACAGGCCAAGGAGCAGTAAAAGTGCCCACTCCGGAACCTCCAAGACCAGCCCTAGTAATAGAGGTGTTGCTAGAGCTGGCAAACGGATACCCACTAAAGACTAAGGCGCTGCTGGACTCAGGCAGCTCCTGTAATTTTATGAGCAAGGAGTTTGCAGCTGAACACCAGATACAGACACTCCCTTTAAGCAACCCCCTGCAGGTCACCACGATCGATGGGAGGGAGCTGCTGGGAGGAGAAGTCAGCCTACAAACCGTCCCAATGGTTATGAGGGTGGCCAGGCACACTGAGAGGATAGCGTTCAATGTAGCCACCCTGGGAGGGGCTCCAGTCATTTTGGGAATGAGCTGGCTAGCGTTGCATGACCCGCTAGTGGGCTGGCATCAGAGAGTGGTCTCCTTTGGGTCAGCACATTGTCTGGAACACTGCAGAGAGGGAAAGGTGCCAGAAGGGGCAAAAGCCTCTCTAGCAGGGACGGAAGTGGTGGACAAAGGGAAGGTGCCCAAACAATACGCTGACCTGAGCAAGGTCTTCAGTGAAAGGGAAGCAGATAAATTACCACCGCACAGAGACTTTGACTGCCAAATTAATCTGGTCCCTGGGGCCCAGCTCCCCGTGGGCAAGCTGTACGCCATGTCAGACAGGGAAATGCAGGAGTTAAGGGAGTTTATTGATAAAAACCTGAAGAGGGGCTTCATCAGAGAGTCCAGAGCGGTGGGGGGGAGCCCAGTGTTTTTTGTGGACAAAAAAAACACGGATAAACCGAGATTGGTCGTGGACTACCGGGCCCTAAATGCCGTGTCAGAACCAGTGACTTTCCCCATGCCCAGGATTGATGACATTTTGACCAGGGTGAGAAAGGGAAAGATATTCACGAAACTGGACCTGAGAGGAGCATACAACCTGATACGAATAAAGAAGGGGGATGAATGGAAAACCACCATGTTCACCCCTTTGGGGGCGTTTGAATATCTCGTTATGCCATTCGGATTACAATCAGGCTCCGCCTGTTTTCAATCGCTCATGAACCACGTACTGGGACCTTTGCTCTACAAGAATTGCGTGGCCTTCCTCGATGACGTGCTGATATATTCAGAGAATGAGGAGCAGCATGTAAAGGATGTCAGGGAAGTGCTGAGCCAGCTGCAAGCAAACCAGTTGTGGGTGAAATTGGAGAAGTGTCAGTTCCACACCAAGGAGGTGGAATTCCTGGGGTACCGCTTATCAGACAAGGGATTAGCCATGGATCCAGGGAAGGTCCAGGCGGTGCTGGAATGGAAGACACTGAAAACGAAAAAAGATGTGCAAAGGTTCTTAGGGTTTGGGAACTTTTACCGTAAATTCATCAAGAACTTTGCCCACTTAACGGCTCCCATCACGGACTGTCTAAGCAGCAAGAAGAAATTCGTTTGGACGGCGGAGGCGGAGCATGCTTTTGAGGAATTGAAAAGGGCATTCGCTTCGGAAGAACAGCTCCTGCATGTGGATTTACAAAAACCCATGAGAGTGGAAACTGATGCCTCAGACCGGGCGGTGGGGGCGGTGCTGCTTCAGCCAGGGAGCAATAAGTCGGAATGGAGACCGTGTGCCTTCTTTTCGCGTAAGCTGAACAAATCCGAGAGGAACTACACGGTATATGACCGAGAACTACTCGCCATTCACGAAGCGTTCCGGAGATGGAGACACTTACTAATTGGCGCACAACATAAGGTGCAAGTGTGTACGGACCACAAGAATTTGGAGTATTGGAGAACGGCACGGGTGCTCAACCAACGACAAGTGAGATGGGCCCAGGAGTTCTCCAGATTCCATTTTGAAATTTGCTATGTGCCAGGTCCAGAAAACATCAGAGCGGACGCTCTCTCTCGCAAACCTGAATATTTGGAGGGGGAGGGAGCGCCGGAAGAGAGACATATCATCCCAGAGGACCACTGGGTGTGTGGTGCGGCCTGGGTGGGGCAAAGAGAACTGGTAGAGGGAACGGTAAATGATGAGTACGCCCAGGACAAGCTCAGAGGTCTAAGGAGAGAGGGAGAAGACCCCGGGGGTTTTGAAGAAAGAAACGGGGCATTGTATTACAGAGGGGCGCTATATATACCCGAAGGGGAATTGAGGGGGAGAGTACTCAAACAGCTGCACGACAATCCCACAGCGGGGCATTTTGGGCAACACAAGACCATGTGGTTGGTGACCAGGGAGTTTTGGTGGCCCAAGGTGAGGGAGGATGTACGGGAGTATGTGAGAAGGTGTGACCAATGCCAGAGAGCCAAAGGAGAAAGGCGGGCACCAGCGGGGTTATTAGAACCGTTACCCACACCAGAACGACCGTGGGAGGCGGTGTCGATAGATTTTATGACTGATCTGCCCAAATCCCAGGGGAAAACCGCCATACTAGTCGTAGTAGACCTGTTAACTAAGATGGGTCACTTTGTAGCTTGCTCACATGCAGTCACGGCGGAAGAAACAGCGAAATTGTTTGTAGAACATATTTTCAGACTGCATGGCGCCCCCTTGAGGGTGGTTTCCGACAGAGGGAAACAGTTCACGTCCAGATTCTGGAGGAAACTTATGAGCTTATTGCACGTAGAGGTCAACTTTTCGACTGCCAGGCACCCTGAGACCAATGGGCAGGCGGAGAGAGCAAACGGTATTCTCCAACAATACCTGAGGTGTTATGTCAATGACAGAGAGAACGATTGGGTCGAAAAGTTGGCACTAGCGGAATTTGCTTACAATAATGCTGAGAATGTGTCCACCGGGATGAGCCCCTTTTTGGCTAATTATGGGTGCCACCCCAGGGCGTTTCCAGGGGAAGGAGGGGAAAGATGGAGTGTTCCGGCCGCGGAACTTTTTGTAGAAGAAATGGAAGCGATCCATCGTCAACTCCAACTCAACTTAGAAAGGGCCAAGGAAGAATATAAGAGGCAGGCAGACAAGAGCAGAAGGGAAGGTGAAACAATTAGGGTGGGGAGTCGGGTCTGGCTATCAACCCAAGGGTTGCCGTTCAAGGGGGGTTGCAAGAAATTGAGACCCAAAAGATTGGGACCATTTGAGGTCATCCAACAGGTCAACCCAGTGGCGTTCAGACTCCGGTTACCGAACCACATGAAACTGCACCCAGTATTCCACAGGTCATTACTGTCACCATACAGGGGGGAAGGTGAAGGGGTATCCACACGGGGGCCAGCCATAGAAGAAAGGGAAAGCCGCAACCATGTGGCGGAAATCATCGACTCCAGGTGGAAGGGTAATCAGGTGGAGTATTTGGTCGCGTGGGAAGGGGAACCGGAGTCGGAAAACACCTGGGTGAAGGCAGAGGAGGTCCGTGACGAGATCTTGATCGAAACGTTTCACCAAAGGTTCCCCAGGAAACCTCAGCCAGTAGCGAGGTTTCGGAGGGAGTACTTTGGCACCACCGACGATGAGGAGGAACTGGAGGGATTCAGGGAATCGGAGTTGGAAGGAGGAACAGACTCCGATGAGGAGGAGTACTTGGAAACCGGAGACAGCAAAAGGTGGAGGGAAGTGTTCGAAACTTCGGAAGATGAGGGAGGTTCCTTCAGGGGTTTTGCTCCCTCGCCTCCCGCAGAGGAGGGGAGGGAAGGGGGTGAAGGGGGCCCTGGAGGGGAGGTGGATGTCAGGGAACTGCCATCTGAGACTAAGGAGGTGAAAGGGCTCATGGAGGGTGAGAGAGACCATTCAGCGGAGGAGGGGACCAGCAGGGGGAGAAGTGTAGTTCCAAGGGAAAGTGAGTCGGAGGGAGGGCTCAGAGACACTTCAAGCGGGAGCAGCGGGGAGATTTCAGGACCTCCTGTAGGGACACCCACTCCTCGGCGGAAACTGTCACGCCGAGAGTCCAGAAGACGCGTTTCCGTTAAGGAGCTTTTATGCTGGAAGAAGTTCCGTAAACGCCCACTGTCCGATTCAACGAGCGATTGATGGAGTCATGTTTAAGGAGCTCCATCACAGACAGAGGTTTGGGGACTTAGCCAAACTCTGAGGGATTAGGATTTTACGCACAAGCAGCTCATCATCCCATCACAATAACTTATACTTTTAGAAGATACCTGAAGGCAGCCCTGTTTAGGGAAGTTTTTAATGTTTGATGTTTTATTGTATTTTTAATATTTTGTTGGAAGCCTCCCAGAGTGGCTGGGGAAACCCAGCCAGATGGACGGGGTATAAGTAATAAATGATGATGATGATGATGATGAAAATAGTATAGGAATTAATACCAAAAAATACTACACCCCATTCCCTGCAAAAAGAAGGACGCCCTAAAAACAAACTGAGCACACCTCTTATATCAATCGGCAATGGGAACAGGAGATGGACCTTTCCATTAATTATATGTGGGCAGATCCACATAAAACATAGACTATGAATTGCCGAAATCTACCTGGCAGGGGAGGAAATGTGCAATTGGGACTCCAGGGAACTTTGACACACTGCTGTGCTGTTTTGTCCAAACTTGTTCTGCTTTCACTTTTGTTTTGGCGCCGTAAGTGCTGTTCCTGTTACTCTTATCATAATGCCAAGGTCTCCATCAAAAGCAGAAATTGCGTGCACAAAAGTTGAAGCAACTTCTACGGAACAGAAACACAACGTGGCATTGTGTCATCGGTCTTGATCCATCAAGGGTGCTCTATTGTGTGCACGAAACATACCAGAGCTGCTGGGTGCGATGGCTATCAGGGCTTCAAGTAAAAGTAGTGATTATTTATTTCACCACTGAGGGAGGGTGGCACTCTGCACATGCTCAGGCACTCACTTGTTTATTATGGCTTGAACATGAGAGGTAAGTGGAACAGCCGTGCACAAAGGCAGCATACCTCTAACGTAAGAACATAAAAAGAGCCTGCTGGATCAGGCCAATGGCCCAACTATTCAAGCATCCTGTTCTCACAGAAGCTGAGCAGATGTGTGTTGAAAACCCATAAAAATAAAATATCAGGGCCGGGCAATCTGTGGCCATACAGATGGTCTCAGCCAGCATGGCTAATGGTCAGGGATGGTGGGCATTGCAATATATGTTTTAATGTACATATTGTCTCATCCCAAGGATAACCATTTTGTAGCCTTTCAAGAGGAAAGGGGAACAAGGATCAACTCTGTCCCAGAAACAATCTGATGGGAAATCGGTACTGATGGACTTGATGCAGTTTAAGGAACTGGATGCCCATGTGTTGAAGGCATGCTGTCTCTTATTGTTTTTTTCATGTGGATTTGGAATTTGATAGTACAGTGGTACATTGGTTCTCGAATGTAATCCGTTCCGGAAGTGCATTCGACTTCCGAAACGTTCTAAAACCAAGGTGCGGCTTCCAATTGGCGCCGGCGCCCCGGAAACAATAGCCAACAGCCACATCGGACATTCGGCTTCCGAAAAAAGTTTGCAAACCAAAGCATTTAACTTCTGGGTTTGCGGCGTTCGGGTTCCGATTTGTTCGTCAACTGAGCCATTTGAGAACCAAGGTTCCACTGTGCCTTCAAGTGTCTTCTCCGGATAGGAGGCAACTTCTTCTGTTCACATTGAAGGTCCCAATGGGGAACAATGTGGGTCACACAAGACCATGCTCCTGTCTTGCACATGTTCTAACACAATAGGGCACCTGTTTACAGGTGTACACCTGTGTACCCAAGAAAAAGGAAAGCTTAAGCATCTTTCAGAATACTTTTTACCCAGGGGCAAGTTTTTGCCAAATTTAAGAAATTACGTGGTCAATCAGCTAAAACACATACATTTAATTGACCAGCTGTGCAACCCTGAGCAGTTTTACTCACTGAGTAGCCCCACTGAGTTCAGCAAGATTGACCCTCTTGTAAGTGCCTGTAAAAATGCACCCCACATTTTCTTTAAACAATGTCAGGCTTAGAGAGAAAAAGGGAACTGGGTACTCCTTATTCATGTCAACTGCTCCTGAATCTATTTCCCTTTTTTGCCTGGTGCCTAAAGGTGTATGATGAAGGTGCCAGCCAAGCATTCCACAAACAGGGAGCCACTGCAGATAAGGCCCGTTCTTGTGTTGCCACCCTTTGGCCCTCTCGTGGGGGAGGCACACAAAGAAGGGCCTCTGATGTTTATTTCAGGGTCCGGGTAGGTTCTCATGGAGAGAGATCCTTCATGTCTTTGCTTTAGGAAAGAGGTACAAGGAGACCCCCTCAGCTCAGTTCTAGCAACTGGAACAATAATTCTTGATTATTGTGGTTATAGGTTAAAAAAAAGGCCACTGTCCTGAAAATGCAGTGGGGCCTATTGTAGCTTTGCAAATCAGCCCACAAGTGAGGTGGGGGGAACTTTGATCTTTCAAATTTCAGTGGCACTCTGTGCAAGGTCAAAATCCAGCAGCTCCCTGCCTCACCACCTGCTCTGCTCAATTCACTACATCATAGTTGCGACACCCTGCAGTGCCCCCCTTGGCTTGATGCCCAGTTTGGCAGAACTGGCTGCACTGCCCTAGATCTGCCTCTGCCACAAGTTACTAGTCCTCAACATTTCACTTGCTCACACTGACTTCCTTTAGGTACCCATGTCCATGTTATCTATCTATCTATCTATCTAATTTATTACGGTTGGAGACCAGCTCATAAAACGCACTTGGGGGTACAGTCACAGAAGAAAAACAGAGAATTAAA